>NC_042974.1:12319056-12507951 GCF_901001165.1 Salmo trutta
GTGTGTGTGTGTGTGAGTGGCTAGAGTCCAGTGTGTGTGTGTGAGTGGCAAGAGTCCAGTGTGTGTGTGTGACGACCCTCCCACTCTGTCTGCTGTATTTCTCTCTTTGCTCTTGTTCCTTATTAGGATGCCAGTGGGCGGAGTTGGAAGGGTCGTCAGCTACATGGGAAACACCTGGGCTCGGGTGTGTCCCAGGATAAAGACACCTCTTCCACAGTCATTGGGAGACTCTCTCCATGCAGACACCTTGTTTTTGGTTGTGCTTGTTATGGTATCTTAAAAAATATATATATTTTTGATACTCCTTGTCTCCACGTTGTCTTTCTTTTGTTGCGAACTCTGAGCCGGTTCGTAACAAGTGGGAGCTCATCCGGGATCTTGAACTTGTGTTTGGGAGAAAACGTGGAGGTATGTTAAATTGAGGTGCTTTGTTTGTTAGTTTGAGTTTGGTGCTCAGTACTGGTTGCCTTTCTTTGTTTGGTTTGTGTGCTGTGTTGGAGAGAATACATTGGTTAGTTTCCAGGCCCTGCCCACCCTGGAAACGCTTGTTCTACTTGCTGTTGGGACGTTGGTCTGATGAGGTGAGTACAATCAGCTGTGTACCTTGGTGGGAGATTTGGATAGGGTAGTGAAACTTACTACCTGGAGCTATAGCCTTTTTCCCCTGATAGGCTTAGCGACGTGTTTCATTTTGGAATATGTTGGGCATTGTTAATGTTTGTTATTTTTGTGTGGTGTCTGTGGACTGAGCAGTTGTCTCGGGAGCACATCCGTGGCTTGGTGGAATCTACCAGCGTGCTGGGGGGTTACTTCCTTGCCAGCGGGCTACAGTGCATAATTACCCACCGCAAATCTGCATGAAGACTAGGGTTGAGTTATTGTAGGTTTTGGGGAAGCTCCATATCTCATCTCTCTTTCTGTGGTGCCCGGTGTGATTGTATTTTCTCTTGTTGTGGTCTGGTGTGCTCAGCATGAACCGTTGGAGTGGCTATGAACCGTTGGAGTGGCTATGAACCGTTGGAGTGGCTATGAACCGTTGGAGTGGCTATGAACCGTTGGAGTGACTATGAACCGTTGGAGTGACTATGAACCGTTGGAGTGACTATGAACCGTTGGAGTGACTATGAACCGTTGGAGTGACTATGAACCGTTGGGAAATGACTGAACCGTTGAGAAGTGACTATGAACCGTTGGGAGATGTTGTTTGCGTTTGTAGCTGATGTGGTCTCTCGTGTGCCCTGTTCCTGAGTGTTATGTGACTGACCATTGTTTGGTTTTGTCATGTTCTAACTTTCCTGTCTGTTCCCTCCTGGTCTTGTGTTCTCCTTTCCTCTTAAATGTTGCTTCCTATGCGCAAAGGTTGCTGAGGTCTGGGGAGAAGGAGGTTGGCTGGGGCAAGTGGAAGGTGAACATGTAACCTCTAGTAAATTTGGAGCGCAGAGGCTTGTGTCGATTTTGGGACGCAGAGGCTTGTGTCGATTTTGGGACGCAGAGGCTTGTGTCGATTTTGGGACGCAGAGGCTTGTGTCGATTTTGGGACGCAGAGGCTTGTGTCGATTTTGGGACGCAGAGGCTTGTGTCGATTTTGGGACGCAGAGGCCTGTGTCGATTTGGGACGCAGAGGCCTGTGTCGATTTGGGACGCAGAGGCCTGTGTCGATTTGGGACGCAGAGGCCTGTGTCGATTTGGGACGCAGAGGCCTGTGTCGATTTGGGACGCAGAGGCCTGTGTCGATTTGGGACGCAGAGGCCTGTGTCGATTTGGGACGCAGAGGCCTGTGTCGATTTGGGACGCAGAGGCCTGTGTCGATTTGGGACGCAGAGGCTGGTACGTTGTTCCGGGGCCCTTGTTGGTCCCCGGTTTTATGGGGGGGTGTGTGACGACCCTCCCGCTCTGTCTGCTGTATTTCTCTCTTTGCTCTTGTTCCTTATTAGGATGCTGGTGGGCGGAGTTGGAAGGGTCGTCAGCTACATGGGAAACACCTGGGCTCGGGTGTGTCCCAGGATAAAGACACCTCTTCCACAGTCATTGGGGAGACTCTCCATGCAGACACCTTGTTTTTGGTTGTGCTAGTTATGGTATCGAATAAATATATATTTTTGATACTCCTTGTCTCCACGTTGTCTCCCTTTTGTTGCGAACTCTGAGCCGGTTCGTAACAGTGTGTGAGTGGCTAGAGTCCGGTGTGTGTGTGTGTGTGTGTGTGTGTGAGTGGCTAGAGTCCAGTGTGTGTGTGTGAGTGGCAAGAGTCCAGTGTGTGTGTGTGAGTGGCAAGAGTCCAGTGTGTGTGTGTGAGTGGCAAGAGTCCAGTGTGTGTGTGTGAGTGGCAAGAGTCCAGTGTGTGTGTGTGAGTGGCAAGAGTCCAGTGTGTGTGTGTGAGTGGCAAGAGTCCTGTGTGAGTGGCAAGAGTCCTGTGTGAGTGGCAAGAGTCCAGTGTGTGTGTGTGAGTGGCAAGAGTCCAGTGTGTGTGTGTGAGTGGCAAGAGTCCAGTGTGTGTGTGTGAGTGGCAAGAGTCCAGTGTGTGTGTGTGAGTGGCAAGAGTCCAGTGTGTGTGTGTGAGTGGCAAGAGTCCAGTGTGTGTGTGTGAGTGGCAAGAGTCCAGTGTGTGTGTGTGAGTGGCAAGAGTCCAGTGTGTGTGTGTGGGTGGCAAGAGTCCAGTGTGTGTGTGTGTGTGGGTGGCAAGAGTCCAGTGTGTGTGTGTGTGTGGGTGGCAAGAGTCCAGTGTGTGTGTGTGTGTGGGTGGCAAGAGTCCAGTGTGTGTGTGTGTGTGGGTGGCAAGAGTCCAGTGTGTGTGTGTGTGTGGGTGGCAAGAGTCCAGTGTGTGTGTGTGTGGGTGGCAAGAGTCCAGTGTGTGTGTGTGTGTGGGTGGCAAGAGTCCAGTGTGTGTGTGTGTGAGTGGCAAGAGTCCAGTGTGTGTGTGTGTGAGTGGCAAGAGTCCAGTGTGTGTGTGTGTGAGTGGCAAGAGTCCAGTGTGTGTGTGTGTGAGTGGCAAGAGTCCAGTGTGTGTGTGTGTGAGTGGCAAGAGTCCAGTGTGTGTGTGTGTGAGTGGCAAGAGTCCAGTGTGTGTGTGTGTGAGTGGCAAGAGTCCAGTGTGTGTGTGTGAGTGGCAAGAGTCCAGTGTGTGTGTGTGAGTGGCAAGAGTCCAGTGTGTGTGTGTGAGTGGCTAGAGTCCAGTGTGTGTGTGTGAGTGGCTAGAGTCCAGTGTGTGTGTGAGAGTGGGTAGATTCCTGTGTGTGTGTGGCTAGAGTCCAGTGTGTGGGTGAGAGTGGGTAGAGTCCTGTGTGTGTGTGGGGGGGGGGGTAGAGTCCAGTGTGTGGGTAGAGTCCTGTGTGTGTGTGTGTGTGTGTGAGAGAGAGCGGGTAGAGTCCAATGTGTGGGTAGAGTCCGGTGTGTGTGTGTGTGGCTAGAGTCCAGTGTGTGTGTGTGAGTGGCTAGAGTCCAGTGTGTGTGTGTGTGTGAGTGGCTAGAGTCCAGTGTGTATGAGTGGCTAGAGTCCAGTGTGTGTGTGAGTGGCTAGAGTCCAGTGTAAGTGGGTAGAGTCCAGTGTGAGTGGCTAGTGTCCAGTGTGTGTGTGTGAGTGGCTAGTGTCCCGTTTGTGTGAGAGTGGGTAGAGTCCGGTGTGTTTGTGTGTGTGTGTGTGTGTGTGTGAGTGGCTAGAGTCCAGTGTGTGTGTGTGAGTGGCTAGAGTCCAGTGTGTGTGTGTGAGTGGCTAGAGTCCAGTGTGTGTGTGTGAGTGGCTAGAGTCCAGTGTGTGTGTGTGAGTGGCTAGAGTCCAGTGTGAGTGGCAAGAGTCCAGTGTGTGTGAGTGGCTAGAGTCCAGTGTGTGTGAGTGGCTAGAGTCCAGTGTGTGTGAGTGGCTAGAGTCCAGTGTGTGTGAGTGGCTAGAGTCCAGTGTGTGTGAGTGGCTAGAGTCCAGTGTGTGTGAGTGGCTAGAGTCCAGTGTGTGTGAGTGGCTAGAGTCCAGTGTGTGTGAGTGGCTAGAGTCCAGTGTGTGTGAGTGGCTAGAGTCCAGTGTGTGGTGCAGTTGGTGCTAGAGTCCAGTGTGTGTGAGTGGCTAGAGTCCAGTGTGTGTGAGTGGCTAGAGTCCAGTGTGTGAGTGGCTAGAGTCCAGTGTGTGTGAGTGGCTAGAGTCCAGTGTGTGTGAGTGGCTAGAGTCCAGTGTGTGTGAGTGGCTAGAGTCCAGTGTGTGTGAGTGGCTAGAGTCCAGTGTGTGTGAGTGGCTAGTGTCCAGTTTGTGTGTGAGAGTGGGTAGAGTCCAGTGTGTGTGTGAGTGGCTAGAGTCTAGTGTGTGTGTGAGTGGCTAGAGTCTAGTGTGTGTGTGAGTGGCTAGAGTCTAGTGTGTGTGTGAGTGGCTAGAGTCTAGTGTGTGTGTGAGTGGCTAGAGTCCAGTGTGAGTGGCTAGAGTCCAGTGTGTGTGTGTGTGTGTGTGTGTGTGTGTGTGGCTAGAGTCCAGTGTTTGTGTGTGTGTGTGTGAGCGAGTGGGTAGTGTCCTGTGTGTGAGAGAGAGTGGGTAGAGTCCTGTGTGTGTGTGTGAGTGGCTAGAGTCCAGTGTGTGTGTGAGTGGCTAGAGTCCAGTGTGTGTGTGTGAGTGGCTAGAGTCCAGTGTGTGTGTGTGAGTGGCTAGAGTCCAGTGTGTGTGTGAGTGGCTAGAGTCCTGTGTGTGTGTGTGTGTGTGGCTAGAGTCCAGTGTGTGTGTGTGTGTGTGTGTGTGTGTGTGAGAGAGAGTGGGTAGAGTCCTGTGTGTGTGTGTGTGTGTGTGTGTGTGTGTGTGTGTGTGTATGTGTGTGTGGCTAGAGTCCAGTGTGTGTGTGTGTGTGTGTGTGTGTGAGTGGCTAGAGTCCAGTGTGTGTGTGAGAGTGGCTAGTGTCCAGTGTGTGTGTGTGCGTGTGTGTGTGTGTGTGTGTGAGAGTGGCTAGAGTCCAGTGTGTGTGTGAGAGTGGCTAGTGTCCAGTGTGTGTGTGTGAGTGGATAGAGTCCAGTGTGTGTGTGTGTGTGAGTGGATAGAGTCCAGTGTGTGTGTGAGAGTGGCTAGTGTCCAGTTTGTGTGTGAGAGTGGCTAGTGTCCAGTGTGTGTGTGTGAGTGGATAGAGTCCAGTGTGTGTGAGTGGATAGAGTCCAGTGTGTGTGTGTGAGTGGATAGAGTCCAGTGTGTGTGTGAGAGTGGCTAGTGTCCAGTTTGTGTGTGAGAGTGGGTAGAGTCCAGTGTGTGTGTGAGAGTGGCTAGAGTCCAGTGTATGTGTGAGTGGCTAGAGTCCAGTGTGTGTGTGTGTGTGAGAGAGAGTGGGTAGAGTCCTTTGTGTGAGAGAGAGTGGGTAGAGTCGTGTGTGTGTGTGTGTGTGTGTGTGTGTGTGTGTGTGTGTGTGAGAGAGAGAGAGAGAGGTTAGAGTCCAGTGTGAGAGTGGGTGGAGTCCAGTGTGTGAGAGTGGGTGGAGTCCAGTGTGTGTGTGAGAGTGGGTGGAGTCCAGTGTGTGAGAGTGGGTGGAATCCAGTGTGTGTGTGTGAGAGTGGGTGGAGTCCAGTGTGTGTGTGTGAGAGTGGGTGGAGTCCAGTGTGTGTGTGTGTGTGTGTGTGTGTGAGAGTGGTTTGAGTCCAGTGTGTGTGTGTGAAAACAAAACGGGTGAAAAACATGGCCCACCTTGCCTGGCGAGGGTTCAGTCTCCTCACCCCCCGGATGTACTCCAGATTGCAGTGGTCAGTCCAGATGAGAAAAGGGTGTTTAGCCCCCTCAAGCCAATGTCTCCACACCTTCAAAGCCTTGACGACAGCTAACAGCGGTGGCGTACCCAAGTGCTGAGAGAGCACGGCTCCTATCCCAGCCTCGGACGCGTCCACCTCCACTATGAACGCCAAAGAGGGATCCGGATGGGCCAGCACGGGAGCCGAAGTAAACAGAACCCTCAGGTGACCAATAGCCCTGTCCGCCTCAGCCGACCACTGCAAAAGTACCCGTCCCCCCTTCAGCAGTGAGGTAGTGGGAGCCGCTACCTGACCAAAGCCCCGGATAAACCTCCGGTAGTAGTTGGCAAACCCTAGGAACCGCTGCACTTCCTTTACCGTGGTGGGAGTCAGCCAATTACGCACGGCTGAAATGCGGTCACTCTCCATCTCCACCCTGGAGGTGGAAATGCAGTACCCTAGGAAGGAGACTGTTGGAAGAACAGGCATTTCTCAGCCTTGACGTACAGGTCATGCTCCAACAGACGACCAAGCACACATGCTCGGAGCGTGTAGCGGAGTATATCAGAATGTCATCAGGTCCCTGGAAATCTTGTCTACAAAGGCTTGGAAAACTGATGGAGCATTCATCAACCCGTACGGCATGACGAGGTACTCATAATGTCCTGAGGTCGTACTGAATGCTGTCTTCCACTCATCTCCCTCCCGGATACGCACCAGGTTGTAAGCACTCCTGAGATCTAGTTTGGTGAAGAAGCGCGCCCCGTGCATTGACTCAATCGCAGTGGCGATAAGAGGTAGCGGGTAACTGTACCTCACAGTGATCTGATTTAGGCCTCGATAGTCAATACACGGGCGCAGACCTCCCTTCTTCACAAAAAATAAACTTGAGGAGGCGGGTGAAGTGGAGGACCGAATGTACCCCTGACGCAGGGATTCAGAGACATATGTTTCCAAAGCCGCCTTCTCCGCCTGTGACAGGGGATACACGTGACTCCTGGGAAGTGCGGCGTGTACCAGGAGATTTATCGCTCAATCCCCCCGTCGATGGGGTGGTAATTGAGTCGCCTTCTTTTTGGAGAAGGCGAGAACCAAATCGGCATATTCAGGGGGAATGCGCATGGTGGAGACCTGGTCTGGACTTTCCACCGTAGTAGCACCAACGGAAACCCCTAAACACCTCCCTGAGCACTCTCGCGACCACCCCGTGAGAGCCCTCCGTTGCCATGAAACAGTGGGGTCATGACAAGCTAACCAGGGTAGGCCTAGCACCACTGGAAACGCAGGAGAGTCAATGAGGAAGAGACTGATTCTCTCCAGGTGACCCCCCTGCGTCACCATGCCCAGAGGAGCGGTGGCCTCCCTAATCAACCCTGACCCTAATGGTTGACTGTCTAAGGCGTGAACTGGGAAGGGCATAGCCACTGGAACGATGGGGATCCCTAAACGATGGGGGAATGATCTGTCTATAAAAATCCCAGCCGTGCCTGAATTGGCGAACGCCTTATGCTGGGAATGCGGGGAAAACCCAGGAAAAGTAACAAACAAAAACATGTGTGCAACAGAGGGCTCTGGGTGAGAATGGTGCCTTCTCACCTGGGGTGAAGCCAGAGTGCCCTGCCTGTGTCGTGATTGGGTAATCATCATGTTTGGGTGTCACATTATCTAAGGACGTCCGTTTCCAGACAGGCCAGGTCCGAGCAGAGTTCCAGCCCAAACTGTTGTTGAGGTTTGAGATTGTGAACGAAACCTCATCCTGCCAGTTTCCTTTACATTATGTGTTGGGTTGTTTATCAACAGCTCTCAATGAGGATCAGCATGTGTGGATTTACTTTCTGATCCCACTGGACAGTGATGAGTAAGACTCATTAACCTAGTTGATGAGAGCATCTCAGGCGTGCTTAGATACAGTATGATTTTTGGCTGTATTTCTAATGGATGGATTAAGGCAGTGGTATAGTGGAGGGTAAATGCAAGTAAACCACCTTTTGCAGAAAGATCCATTGAAAGCATAGGGAGTAACATTTGTAAAGCTAGCTGTAACCAATCATTTCATATGACACAGTTAATCCAGTCAAATAACAAACATCTAAAAATATATACTCTCAATGTAATTAGCATATTTTCAGTTGTAAAGCATTGATAATATGTAGTTAATAATTGGGGTATACAATAAACAGCTACAGTGCCTTCCAAACGTATTCAAACCCCTTGACTTTTTCCACGTTGTTTTACAGCCTTTCATTTACAATGGATTGAATTGAGATTGTTTCCCTGGCCTACATACAATACCCCATGTCAGTGGACTTATGTTCTTAGACATTTTCACAAAAAGCTGAAATGTCTTGAGTCAGTGAGTTTTCAACCCTTTTGTTATGGCACACTTATATAAGTTCAGGAGTACAAATGTGCTTAACAAGTCACATACTACGTTGAATGGACTCACTTTGTGCAATAACTGCTTAACATTATTTTTTATTGACTACCTCATCTCTGTACACCACATATACAGATTATTGTAAGGTCCCTCAGTCGAGCAATGAATTTCAAACACAGATTCAACCGCACCCATTGGTAGATGGGTAAAAATAAAAACAGACATTGAATATTCCTTTGAGCATGGGGAAGTTATTTTGGATGGTGTATCAAGACACACTGTCAGTACAAAGATACAGGCGTCCAGCATTGTAGTTACTCCACAATACTAACCTAAATGACAGTGAAAAGGAAGCGTGTACAGAAGGCAAATATTTAAAAACATGCATCCTCTTTGCAATAAGGCACTAAAGTAAAACTGCAAAAAATGTGGCAAAGAAACAATCTTTATGTCCTGAATAACAAGTGTTATTCTTGGGGCCAATCCAACACATCACTGAGTACCACTCTCCATATTTTCAAGCATGGTGGTGGCTGCATCCTGTTATGGGTATGCTTGTCATCGGCAAGGACCAGTGAGTTTTTTAGGATGAAAATAAACAGAATAGTGCTAAGCACAGGCAAAATCCTGGAGGAAAACCTGGTTCAGTCTGCTTTCCAACAAACACTGGGTGACAAATCCACCTTTCAGCAGGACATTAACCTAAAACACAAGACCAAATATACACTGGAGTTGCTTTCCAAGACGACATTGAATGTTCCTGACTGGCCTAGTTACAGTTGACTTAAATCACTTGAATCCACGGCAAGACTTAAAAATGGCTGTCTAGCAATGACCGCAATGAGCTTGAAGAATTAAAAAAAAAAATGTGCCAATATTGTACAATCCAGGTTTGGAAAGCTCTTAGAGACTTACCCAGAAATACTCACAGCTGTAATTGCTGCCAAAGGTGATTCTAACATGCATTGTGTGTGAATACTTATGTAAATGAGATTTCTGTACTTAATTTTCAATACATTTGCAAACATTTCTAATAACATGTTTTCACTTCGTCATTATGGGGTGTTGTGTGTTGATGGGTGAGAAAATATATTTAATCAATTTTGAATTCAGGCTGTAACACAACATGTGGACTAAGTCAAGAGGTATGATTACTTTCTGAAGACACTGTACTTCAGCAAATTTAAATACATGACAATTACATTTTGTCAGAAAGTAAAAGTCTAACTTTCATTTCATTCATGAGTGACAGCGTTAAAGTAAACCTAGCAAAGTGTGACACTGTATATTACAATCAAACTCAATGACTTCCCATATATTACAATCAAACTCAATGACTTCCCATATATTACAATCAAACTCAATGACTTCCCATACATTACAATCAAACTGAATGACTTCCCATACATTACAATCAAACTGAATGACTTCCCATACATTACAATCAAACTGAATGACTTCCCATACATTACAATCAAACTGAATGACTTCCCATACATTACAATCAAACTGAATGACTTCCCATACATTACAATCAAACTGAATGACTTCCCATACATTACAATCAAACTCAATGACTTCCCATACATTACAATCAAACTCAATGACTTCCCATACATTACAATCAAACTGAATGACTTCCCATATATTACAATCAAACTGAATGACTTCCCATATATTACAATCAAACTGAATGACTTCCCATACATTACAATCAAACTCAATGACTTGCCATATATTACAATCAAACTGAATGACTTCCCATATATTACAATCAAACTGAATGCGGCTGAAAGTGACAACGCAGATTCTCATTGGCTGAGCCTGAGTAACCCCTATAAAACACTGCCATCTCATCTAAGGCAGGCGGGTAACCCTCACATTGTGATGTCATACATTCTCCCTACACGACTCAGCCACTCTCGCACCGCCTGGCGCACTTGGAGGTCAGTCACGTGACAGGTCAGCTGACTAATGCAGGGGAACATGGCGGGCTGCAGGGCCACGAAGCTAGGGTCTGGGAGGAGCTGGATCTGAGTCAGGATAGTCAGAACCATGTTGGTCCACACCTAGAGAGAGATAATTACTCTTACATTTCAGTGCAACATGTGTTTATTCAATAATGAAAAGAAGAAAACTGGATTAATCAAAAACAAAAAGTATTTTCTGTTATCACCCCCATGACCATAGACTGAGTGATGCTTCTCCTGCATGTGGTCCTACCTGTATCTGAGCCTCTGAGTCTCTGAGGGAGACGTTATGGGAGCTGGCTGTAGAACTGGAACTGGAGCGGGATCTGATGATTTCCTGCCTCAGCACCTCTGGCCCGGCACTGAACGAGTGTCTCATGGGCCCCGGGTTCAACAGCTGCTGGGGCCTCTGTGGGACGGAGGACTCTGGGCCCCTCATGGTCCCTGCCTCGCCCCTCTTCTCTCCCCCCTTGGTCTCCTTCACGAAAGTAGTATGGTGCTGCTGCTGCTTCCTCTTCTTGTACTCCATCATCAGCTTTGTGATGGTCTTGTCGGTGGCGATGGTGTATAGCTTGTTCCCAGCACTCTCCCACCACTCCTTCTTGTGGCCCGCTGGGTCTGTCCTCTCCCCTCTGAGGTGTTGCAGGTTTTCCATGCAGTAGCCAGCAGTAGGGCTGTGGGTGTCCTCCAACGGCGTCTCCACCAGGTGGGAGCGCACGTCGTCGTCTGAGGGTGTTCCCCGGCTGGAAAGGCCTCCCATTGAGGGCGTGGGAGTCTCGGGGGTGGATGGGAAGAGGGGGTCTCCCCGGAGGACAGGCACTGCCTCATCCAACAGGTTCTCCTGGTCCAGGTGAATCTGGATGTAGTTGTTGCAGAGGTCCATGCAGAGCTTGTGCAGCCGCTTGACCAGCCAGGCCCAGTCTGCACTGGGGACCGGCTGGATGCTGAGTGAGGGGATGGTGGCCCTCCACTTACGCTTCTCCTTCCCCCGCGGGGGGCTCACCTGGGCCGTCTCCTCAAAGATGTCCTCGTCCTCAGAAGAGCACTGCTGGGAGGAGTCGGAGCTGCCCTCGTCCTCCTCGTACAGGATCTTCTTCACCAGCTCAGCAGTGATGCTCTCCTGGTTGGTGAGCGTGGCACACAGCAGGGCCTGGAAGTAGATGTTGAAGCTCATGGCAGACTGGCGGTACAGGTTGGCAGCGCCACACACCCCAGACACCTTCATCAGCAGGTACTTGAGGCCCGGGCGTGCGTCGAAGTCCCGGGCTGTGCGGTAGGAGTCCAGCAGCAGGTCGAAGATGATGGCCAGGTTCTGCATGGAGATGTAGCGTAAGAAACCAGCTTGTCTGGGGTCAGATACTGGGGTGGTCTTCTTCTGGGCCTCAGCATTACCAGGGTGCTTCACAAACTCCTCCAGCAGGATGTCATACAGGTTCTGGAGCAGCACTTGGTGGGAGAGTAAGCTAACCACTATAGTTCTGAAAGGAATCCTGTGGGCAGATGGAGAAAAGGGTTGTTAAAGCCATTGATGGAAACAGATGCCTATATTACCAATACCGTAGCTCTGGTTGTCAGAAATACGAACAATGTAATGGGAATTGAGCTTCAACAGTACATTTCTACAACGGAAGTCTTCATCTGTACAGTAGCTATGTCATCCGATAAAAGATGTTGACAGAATATAATTATTTTTACGGTCCATGACATTGAAACATCAGGTAATGAACTCAGAAAGGTGGGTGTAAATGCTGCTCCCAGTAAACCAGAATTATGGCATGGATCATCAAAGTGCTCTTACCCTATTTTTCTGCAGCAAGTCCAGCACAAGAGAGAGATCAGAGGCATGTAAGGAGGGAATGAGTCTGAATATGCTACACTTCAAAATCGACATTCTGAACAGTATGAGTAAAGGCTGTGAACCCAGACATGAAATGTAACAGAACAGTATGAATCGACTAGAATAGAGCAACAGTTTAAAGTTGACGATGTACTGTAAATAACAGGTTGAACACACAATATATCAACTTTACTACGTTTTTGCAGTGCTTGTACCTGGTGTAAATGTTTAGTAAATCTGTCCCACTGACTAAAGCCACCAGACTAGCTATGTGATTAAAAGTTGCCAACCTTTTCTGAGTGTGACCATTGGATTGCTGGTCTGATGGGAGCTCGATGATGAGCACACAGGACTGGGCATGCTCAAAGCCTTCCTTGTTGTTGGGGGTTTTAGGGGAGCACTGGGTGTCCAGCATAAACACCTAAAGACAGTAGGAAGTTAGGAGACAGCAGGAATTCACGTTCAACCGCTATATAGTCATACAGTACAGAAGATTTGAGATATAATACAAGATATTTGAAATGTCTAATAACAGCTATTATAACAGCTATATTGATGAATAGTATGTATTTGACCCAGGTTTGATTGTAGACTGCCACACATTTACATATGTCACATCAACATGCATGTCGCCGGCTGCGTTTAGACAGGCAGCCCAATTCTGATCTTTCTTTCACTAATTGGTATTTTGACCAATCAGATCAGCTCTGAAAAATATCTGATGTGATTGGTCAAAAGACCAATTAGTAGAAAAAATATGAGAATGGGGCTGCCTGTGTCAACGCAGCTGCCTAGGCCTGGATTAAATCTGGACCACGGAAGATCTGCGTAATAGCGTGATTGACATTTAAAAGGTCATTTCCGATTGAGCCGACATATGCAGTCTCTGCAAATAAGGAAACATTGCCTTTAAATAGTGCATAGCCAAAAAGGGGTGAATGAATCTCGCTCCAAGTGTGTAAGTTCCATCACATCTACATGTATATACAGGAGTGTTGCATGTACAGGAGTGTTGCATGTACAGGAGTGTATGGTGGAGGGTCACCTGCTGGGCCATGGCTCTAATTCTCCAGTACTCTGCCTCAGCAGAGGGGGAGTGGGACGGGGCGGCCACCTTAACCTCACAGGCGTCCCCAGAGGAGCTGGCTGAACCACTACGGAAACACACCAGCAGATTCTACACAGACACACAATACAACAAATGTATTCTAGTACTCTGACATGTACAGTCATGGCTAAAATTTTGAGAATGACACAAATATTAATTTTCACAAAGTCTGCTGCCTCAGTTTGTATGATGGCAATTTGCATATACTCCAGAATGTTATGAAGAGTGATCAGATGAATTGCAATTAATTGCAAAGTCCCTCTTTGCCATGCAAATGAACTGAATCCCCCAAAAAACATTTCCACTGCATTTCAGCCCTGCCACAAAAGGACCAGCTGACATCATGTCAGTGATTCTCTCGGTAACACAGGTGTGAGTGTTGACAAGGACAAGGCTGGAGATCACTCTGTCATGCTGATTGAGTTCAAATAACAGACTGGAAGCTTCAAAAGGAGGGTGGTGCTTGGAATCATTGTTCTTCTTCTGTCAATCATGGTTAACTGCAAGGAAACACATGCCGTCATCATTACTTTGCACAAAAAGGGCTTCACAGACAAGGATATTGCTGCCAGTAAGATTGCACCTAAATCAACCATTTATCAGATCATCAAGAACTTCAAGGAGAGCGGTTCAATTGTTGTGAAGAAGGCTTCAGGGTGCCCAAGAAAGTCCAGCAAGCGCCAGGACCATCTCCTAAAGTTGATTCAGCTGCGGGATCGGGGCACCACCAGTATAGAGCTTGCTCAGGAATGGCAGCAGGCAGGTGTGAGTGCATCTGCGCACACACAGTGAGGCGAAGACTTTTGGAGGATGGCCTGGTGTCAAGAAGGGCAGCAAAGAAGCCACTTCTCTCCAGGAAAAACATCAGGGACAGACTGATATTCTGCAAAAGGTACAGGGATTGGACTGCTGAGGACTGGGGTAAAGTCATTTTCTCTGATGAATCCCCTTTCTGATTGTTTGGGGAATCCGGGAAAAAGCTTGTCTGGAGAAGACAAGGTGAGCGCTACCATCAGTCCTGTGTCATGCCAACAGTAAAACATCCTGAGACCATTCATGTGCTTCTCAGTCAAGGGAGTGGGCTCACTCACAATTTTGCCTAAGAACACAGCCATGAATAAAGAATGGTACCAACACATCCTCCGAGAGCAACTTCTCCCAACCATCCAGTAACAGTTTGGTGATGAACAATGCCTTTTCCAGCATGATGGAGCACCTTGCCATAAGGCAAAAGTGATAACTACGTGGCTCGGGGAACAAAACATTGATATTTTGGGTCCATGGCCAGGAAACTCCCCAGACCTTAATCCCATTGAGAACTTGGTCAATCCTCAAGAGGCGGGTGGACAAACAAAAACCCACACATTCTGACAAACTCCAAGCATTGATTATGCAAGAATGGGCTGCAATCAGTCAGAAGTGGCCCAGAAGTTAATTGACAGCATGCCAGGGCAGATAGCAGAGGTCTTGAAAAAGAAGAGTCAACACTGCAAATATTGACTCTTTGCATCAACTTCATGTAATTGTCAATAAAAGCGTTTGACACTTATGAAATGCTTGTAATTATACTTCAGTATTCCATAGTAACATCTGACAAATATATCTAGACACTGAAGCAGCAAACATTGTGGAAATTAATATTTGTGTCATTCTCAAACCTTTTGGCCACGACAGTATGCTGAAGCTGTACAGTCTGGAGCACAAGGTTACATAAAATGTGATCAAGTCAACATGATCTAGAACACACAGCACACTGACGGAACCATGCCTATCAGACACATGGAACTTCATACAGTGGTCCCAGTCATCAACAGCTGAGAGAGTGAAAGTACACACACACACCTAGGATATTTTGTATCTAAAAAGAAAGTAATGAATGACAGTAATCCCAACATACAGTACTGTAACAAAATCTACAAATATAGTAATGCATGACAGTAATCCCAACATACAGTACTGTAAATAAGAATAAAAAATGATAGTAAGTGGACATTTACTTTTACTACACTCTTAAAAATAAATTGGAACCAAATAAGGTTATTGAGTGTGATGCCATAGGGGAACCATTTTAAGGTTTCTGAAGAACCATAAATGGGACGGTTCTTTGAAGAACCATAAAAAAATCTAAACCCAGAAATGTTTCGTCCCTCCAGGACCGGAATTTAAATTGCCCTGTTATACGGTTTTAAGCCTTATTTGCACATTTCACAGGGTGCCTTTCGAGTGAGCTTTAGAGTTACCACCCATGACTGTATTTGCCAGTGACGGAGACATGGTTGTTACATTCATTCATTGTCAGTCATGTGGCCTTCACTAAGTGAATATGTTGTCACTAAAATGTAACTATTTAAGACAATACATTCAGTGCATTTGGAAAGTATCCAGATCCCTTGACTTTCCCACATTTTGTTACGTTATAGCCTTATTCTAAAATGAATTAAATAGTTTGTTTTCCTCATTAATCTACACACAATACCCAATAATGACTAAGCAAAAACTGGTTTTAAGACATTTTTGCAAATGTATAAAAAAAAATCTAAAATAATATACATTTTCATAAGTATTCAGACCCTTTACTCAGTACCTTGTTGAAGCACCATTGGCAGCGATTACAGCCTTGAGTCTTCTTGGGTATGACGCTAGAAGCTTGGCACACCTGTTACTTCTCTGCAGATCCTCTTAAACTCTGTCAGGTTGGATGGGGATTGTCGCTGCACAGCTATTTTCAGGTCTCTCAGAGCTGTTCGATCGGGTTCAAGTCCGGGCTCTGGCTGGGCCTCTCAAGGACATTTAGAGACTTATCCCGAACCCATTCCTGCGCTGTCTTGGCTGTGTGCTTAGGGTTGTTGTCCTGTTGGAAGGGGAACCTTTGCCCTAGTCGGAGGTCCTGAGCGCTCTGGAGCAGGTTTTCATCAAGGATCTCTCTGTACTTTGCTCCGTTCATCTTTCCCTCGACCCTGACTAGTCTTCCAGTCCCTGCCGCCTAAAAACATCCCCACAGTATGATGCTGCCACCACCATGCTTCACCGTAGGGATGGTGCCAGGTTTCCTCCAGATGTGACACTTGGCATTCAGGCCAAAGAGTTCAATCTTGGTTTCATCAGACCAGATAAAGGATTCTCAATGAGAAACAAGATTAAGTGCCTTTTGGCCAACTCCAAGCGGGCTGTCATGTGCCTTTTACTGAGGAGTGGATTCTGTCTGGCCACTCTACCATAAAGGCCTGATGGTGGAGTGCTGCAGAGATGGTTGTCCTTCTGGAAGGTTCTCCCATCTCCACAGAGGAACTTTGGATCTCTGTAAGAGTGATCATCGGGGTCTTGTTCACCTCCCTGACCAAGGCCCTTCTCCCCCAATTGCTCAGTTTGGCTGGGTGGCCAGCTCTAGGAAGAGTCTTGGTGGTTTCAAACTTCTTCCATTTAAGAATGATGGAAGCCACTGTGTTCTTGTCGACCTTCAATGCTTCATAAATGTTTTGGTACCCTTCCCCAGATCTGTGCCTTGACACAATCCTGTCTCGGAGCTCTACGGACAATTCCTTCGACCTCATGGCTTGGTTTTTGCTTTGACAAACTGTCAACTGTGGGACCTTATATAGAAGTGTGTGCCTTTCCAAATCAAATCATGCGCCGAATACAACAGGTGTAGACCTTACTGTGAAATGCTTACTTACAAGCCGTTAACCAACAATGCAGTTCAAGAAATAGAGATTAGTATATTTAATAAATATTTTCTTAAGTAAAAAATAAATAACATAGATAATCAAAAAGTAACAAGAAAATTACATAAGGAGGTACCGGGTCAGTGTGAAGGGGTACAGGTTAGTTGTAAATAGTCTGGGTGGCCATTTGAGTAATTGTTCAGCAGTCTTATGGCTTGGGGGTAGAAGTTGTTAAGGAGCCTTTTGGTCCTAGACTTGGCGCTCCGGTACTGCTTGCCGTGCGGTAGCAGAGAGAACAGTCTATGACTTGGGTGACTGGAGCCTTGACAATGTTTTGGGCCTTCCTCTGACACCGCCTAGTATATAGGTCCTAGATGTCAGGAAGCTTGGCCCCAGTTGCCATACCAGGCGGTGATGCAACTGGTCAGGATGCTCTCGATGGTGCAGCTGTAGAACTTGTAGGATCTGGGGACCCATGCCAAATATTTTTGATCAGTCTCCTGATCTGGAGGTGTTGTCGTGCCCTCTTCACAACTGTCTTGGTGTGTTTGGACCATGATAGTTTGTTGGTGATTTGGACCCGTTTGGCCCTCCTTTTCCTATAGTCCATGATCAGCTCCTTTGTCTTGCTCACATTGAGGGAGATGTTGTTGTCCTGGCATCACACTGCCAGGTCTCTGACCTCCTCCCTATAGGCTGTCTCTCACCTAGGGGCGGCCCGTCAGGAAGTCCAGGATCTAGTTGCAGAGGGAGGTGTTTAGTCCCAGGGTCCTTAGCTTATTGATGAGCTTTGAGGGCACTATGGTGTTGAATGCTAAGCTGTAGTCAATTAATAGCATTCTCACAAAGGTGTTCCTTTTGTCCAGGTAAGAAAGGGCAGTGTGAAGTGCGATTGAGATTGCGTCATCTGTGGATCTGTTGGGGCGGTTTGCGAATTGGGGTTTCTGGCACGATGGTGTTGATGTGAGCAATGTCCAGGCTTTCAAAGCACTTCATGGCTACCGACGTGAGTGCTACGAGGCTGTAATAATTTAGGCAGGTTACCTTAGTGTTCTTGGGCACAGGCACCATTGTGGTCTGTTTGAAACATGTAGGTCTTAGGAGAGGAGAGGTTGAAAATGTCAGTGAAGACACTTGCCAGTTGGTCCGCGCATGCTTTGAGTACATGTCCTGGTATTCCGTCTGGCCCCGCGGCTTCGTGAATGTTTTTGCTCACATCGGCTACGGAACGTGATAACACAGTCGTCTGGAACAGCTGGTGCTCTCATGAATGCTTCAGTGTTGCGTGCCTCGAAGCAAGCATAAAAGGCATTTAGCTCGTCTGGTAGGCTCACGCCACTGGGCAGCTCGTGGCTGGGTTTCCCTTTGTAATCCGTAATAGTTTTCAAGCCCTGCCACATCCGACGAGCTTCAGAGCCGGTGTAGTAGGATTCAATCTTGGTCCTGTATTGACTCTTTGCCTGTTTGATGGTTCGTCTGAGGGATATGTGGTTGGGATATGTACGTACGGTCACTGTGGGGACGACGTCGTCGATGCACTTATTGATGAAGCCGGTGACTGAGGTGGTATACTCCTCAATGCCATTGGAGGAATCCCAGAACATATTCCCGTCTGTGCTAGCAAAATAGTCCTGTAGTGTAGCATCTGCATCATCTGAGTCTCTGTGTGTGGGGTAAAGGTGGTCTAGAGTTTTTTTCCGTCTGGTTGCTCATGTGACATATTGGTAGAAATTAGGTCAAATGGATTTAAGTTTGCCGTCATTAATGTCCCTGGCCACTAAAAGTGTCGCTTCTGGATGAGCATTTTCTTGTTTGCTTATGGCCTTATACAGCTCGTTGAGTGCGGTCTTAGTGCCAGCATCGGTTTGTGGTGGTAAATAGATGGCAATGAATAATATTTATGAGAACTCCTTTGGCAGATAGTGTGGTCTACAGCTTATAATGAGGTATTCTACCTCAAGCGAGCAATACCTCGAGACTTCTTTAATATTAGACTTCGCGCACCAGCAGTTATTGACAAAAAGACACACACCCCCACCCCTCGTCTTACCAGACGTAGCTGCTCTGTCCTGCCGATGCACGGAGAAACCAGCCAGCTCTATATTATCCGTGTCGTTGTTTAGCCATGTCTGGTGAAACATAAGATATTACAGTTTTTAATGTCCTGTTTGGTAGGATATTCTTAAATCGTAGAACGTCCAGTTTGTTTTCCAATGATTACACGTTGGCCAATAATACGGAAGGTAGTGTTCTCACAAGGCACCCGACCTCCTCCCCCCTTTTCTCCGTCTTTTCTTCACGCGGATGACGGGGATTTGGGCCTTGTCTCGACAAAGCAGTATATCCTTCGCGTCAGACTCATTAAGATTTTTTTCTTTATGTTCTGATGTCCAGAAGCTCTTTTCGGTCATAAGAGACGGTATCAGCAACATTACGTACAAAATGAGTTACAAACAATACTAAAAAACAAAACAAATAGCACAGTTGGTTAGGAGCCCGTAAAATGGCAGCCATCCCCTCTGGCGCCATTATCATTCAAAAAAATATTAAATATATTATTATGAGTCTCATAGAAAAGGGTCTAAATACTTATGTAAATAAAGTAATTCTGTTTTTAATACATTTGCAAAAATGTATTCGAAACCTGTTTTCACTTTGTCATTATGGGGGTATTGTGCGAAGCTTGATGAGGAAAACATTTCATTTAATCCATTTTAGAATAAGG
Organism: Salmo trutta; assembly: GCF_901001165.1. Classification (NCBI taxonomy): domain Eukaryota; kingdom Metazoa; phylum Chordata; class Actinopteri; order Salmoniformes; family Salmonidae; genus Salmo; species Salmo trutta. The sequence continues at coordinate 12,338,412 of NC_042974.1, forward strand.
CTGTAATGTAACAAAATGTGGAAAAAGGGAAGGGGTCTGAATACTTCCCGAATGCATTGTATATATAGATAACAATATAAGACCTTGACAGGCTCCAGGGTGGCAGAGAAGGCATCCTGCAGGGAACAGCAGGCCAGATGCCACATCTCCTCAGTGAAGACTGGGCCTACCGTCACCAACACATACCTGCCACAGGAAGAGACAAACACACCTGTCACCTACAGCTCAGTCATACACATTATGTGTGTGTCTGTGTGGTCACCTGATGCAGGAGCAGCCCACTCTAGAGATAGTCTCAGCAGGTTCAGCCACACAGGCCACCAGCAGCTTGAAGAGGTCCTTCAGCATCAGGTTGATCAGATTCTCATAGCCAATATCTATAGGATCACAGAGATATGAAGGATATGGACAGAGGCACAACCAGGATCTGGGGCCGTCCCACTGGAGAAAAACTGGTTGAATTGTTTTTCCATGTCATTTCAACAAAAAAATGTAATGTGATGTTGAATCAACGTGGTAACCTGATTGGATTTGCAAAAAGTCATCAACGTAAGGGAATTCCGTCTTTTTTTTCACCCAACTTTTAACCTAAATACAATGACATGGTGAATTTTTTTGTTGATTTCACATAGAATTCACGTTAGTTGACAACTCAACCAAATGTAAATAAAAACTAGATGTTGAACTGACGTCTGAACCCAGTGGGGGATGTATCAAGCATCTCAGAACATGAGTCAGGATCAGGTTTTCCCTGCCCACCTCTTGTCTGTACACCATGTTCGACCACCACTCAGAGGTCATTTCCTTTGTCATTCCATGGCCACTGTACCTGAGTGGATGAAGCTTTGAATGTGCTCCACCACCAGCTCACAGCACAGCCCAATGGCGTGCTTGAAGTTGGTTGCGGCTATGTCCCAGTACGCCTGGTCACCATGGCTACGCTGCAGCCAGAGTGACATCACAGGAAGAAGAAGCTGGATCACGGAGAATATGGCAAAGCCCGGTCCTATGGAGGTGAAGAAAAGAACTGCCGTTTGGTTTTCATGTAGGCTACGTTAATCTAGATTATGTGACTTTTAGAAGATAATCACCCAGACCATGTAAAACCAAACTCCAGCAGATAGTGTAGAATCGGACCTGTCCTGTGGTGTCAAGGTATCTCTTCTCACCTGGTAAGTTGGTGAGCTCTCTGAGAAGTTCAAACAGCAGTTCCAGGGTGGGGGGCTGGTGCTCCCAGGGGCAGTTAGATACCACTCCAGTCAGCTGCTCCAGCAGCAGGATCCACACCTGGATCAGGCCTGTGTCATCATCAAACTCAGCCAGGACACAGTCCATGCCATCCTCACTGCTGACAGACCTTTCCTGGGCCCTCATGGGCAGGCTGGCCAGCCGGGCTCCCAGGAACACTGGCTTAGAAGGCATCTTGTAGATTTTGGCAAGTAACTGCAACAGAAAACATCATTATAAGTAGATGGGAAAAGTCTTCCTGTAGCAGGGTTGTGACCCTTTATTTATCCATTTTAATAGACTTTCTGGAAGCCCGTCTGATAAGAGGACTCATTTTAGTGTGACACACATTGGAAATAGCTAAGGTGGCCCATGGGCCAGTGATTTTCTACCTGGGAGCACTTCCTCAGGTAGTCCAGAGCAGGGAGGCACAGGTCTGTAGAACTGTAGCCAGTGGCACTGACACAGTCCCCAATCTCCTTATAGTCCACTTCTCCTGGGAACAAGGCACCCGTGTTTGATGGCACCCAGAGTAATCATTTCCATTATATCTTACCAAATAACATGAACATTCAATGTCTCCGTCTAGAAATTTGATGATCATGACAATAGTATTACACACCCACAGAGAAAATCATGTAACCATCTCATTTACCTGACTTACCTAAACCTTTGACAAACTTGATAAGGCACATGATGTAGTCAGTTGCTGCGTTGGCGAACACCTGAATGTTGTCTGTGTTGATAAACGCTTCAAAGACATCAAACACAGGTGCCTGAGACTTCCCTGCATTAGAGACGATGCAGAAAACAACCTCAAAGAGACAGGAATCTCCTTAGAGAGAGGAGACAAGGCTCCAACCTAACTCCACAGACAACCCAGAGAAACAGTATGTGACAACAGAAATATGTTACCTGTGCAGTACATTGGGGAATACAATAATACACAGAAACATTGAGATGTAATAAACTCTAAGACTAGGCTGCCTGTCAGACATACATACCCATGGAGTATTCTCCTATCAGGTAGTCTTTCATGTCTGTCCCATGCACGGTCCTCAGGGCACTGAATAGAGGTCTCCAGCCAGACTGGATCTGAGGGGAACACATCTCTACCAGCTCCCCTATGGATGTGACTACCTGACGGACAAACAGTAGGACCTTAACTACCGGGTCAACTAATTATAAGAGGGTATTAAGGAGGCCTTGTGTGTGTAGGAGACAACTAACCTGGTCCTGCACGTCCTCGTCACACAGCTCCAGCTGCATGATGTGTTCGAAGGGTCTGAAGAGCGCCTCGTTAAAGTGGAAGTGAGGAAGCTCTGCCCAGCTGGTCAGCACCTCCATCAGAACATCATGGATGAAGGACACAGCCTTCTGGGATACATGGCGCTCTTTGTGGCAGGCAGCCTCAGAGGAGAGAGAGATAAACAGAACTGAGAACAATATATGCCTAATTTAACCTGCAGAAAGGGTGAACCTGTTAGGCCACGCCAGATCAGTGATCGCGGAGGAGAGGACATAAGCAAAGGAGGCCACACAGTTGAGACGTAGTCCCTGAGCTCCTACCTCCACCAGGTGTATTTCTCCTACCTGTGTGTTTCTCCTACCGAGGTGTGGTGCTCCTACCTCCAGCAGGTGTGCTGCTTCTACCTGTGTGCTGCTCCTACCCAGGTGTGGTGCTGCTACCTGTGTGTTGCTCCTACCCAGGTGTGTTGTTCCTATCTCCACCAGGTGTATTTCTCCTACCTGTGTGTTTCTTCTACCCAGGTGTGGTGCTCCTACCTCCAGCAGGTGTGCTGCTCCTACTTGTGTGTTTCTCCTACCCAGGTGTGGTGCTCCTACCTCCAGCAGGTGTGCTGCTCCTACCTGTGTGTTTCTCCTACCCAGGTGTGGTGCTCCTACCTCCACCAGGTGTGCTGCTTCTACCTGTGTGCTGCTCCTACCCAGGTGTGTTTCTCCTACCTGTATGTTGTTCCTACCTCCACCAGGTGTGTTTCTCCTACCCAGGTGTGTTTCTCCTACCCTGGTGTGTTGCTGCTACCCAGGTGTGTTGCTCCTACCTCCACCAGGTGTGTTGCTCCTACCTCCACCAGGTGTGTTGCTCCTACCTCCACCAGGTGTGTTGCTCCTACCTCCACCAGGTGTGTTGCTCCTACCTCCACCAGGTGTGTTGCTCCTACCCAGGTGTGTTGCTCCTACCTCCACCAGGTGTGTTTCTCCTACCCAGGTGTTGCTCCTACCTCCACCAGGTGTGTTGCTCCTACCCCCACCAGGTGTGTTGCTCCTACCCCCACCAGGTGTGTTGCTCCTACCCCCACCAGGTGTGTTGCTCCTACCCCCACCAGGTGTGTTGCTCCTACCCCCACCAGGTGTGTTGCTCCTACCTCCACCAGGTGTGTTGCTCCTACCTCCACCAGGTGTGTTGCTCCTACCTCCACCAGGTGTGTTGCTCCTACCTCCACCAGGTGTGTTGCTCCTACCTCCACCAGGTGTGTTGCTCCTACCTCCACCAGGTGTGTTGCTCCTACCTCCACCAGGTGTGTTGCTCCTACCCAGGTGTGTTGCTCCTACCCAGGTGTGTAGCTCCTACCCAGGTGTGTTGCTCCTACCTCCACCAGGTGTGTTGCTCCTACCTCCACCAGGTGTGTTGCTCCTACCTCCACCAGGTGTGTTGCTCCTACCTCCACCAGGTGTGTTGCTCCTACCTCCACCAGGTGTGTTGCTCCTACCTCCACCAGGTGTGTTGCTCCTACCTCCACCAGGTGTGTTGCTCCTACCCAGGTGTGTTGCTCCTACCCAGGTGTGTTGCTCCTACCCAGGTGTGTTGCTCCTACCCAGGTGTGTTGCTCCTACCCAGGTGTGTTGCTCCTACCCAGGTGTGTTGCTCCTACCCAGGTGTGTTGCTCCTACCCAGGTGTGTTGCTCCTACCCAGGTGTGTTGCTCCTACCCAGGTGTGTTGCTCCTACCTCCACCAGGTGGGGTGCCACTACGCTCCAGGCCCTCATCATGTGCAGCAGGGGTCTGGTCTTATTCCTCACGATCCGCAGCATGGCCTCCCCCAGGCGGAACAGGTGCAGGGCACTACGCCTGTCCATGGTGGACTTGGCCTCTCCTATAAAGACAAAGGCAACATGATGGTTCATTGCTCCTGTAAAAGGGTATTTTTCCATGAACATTGTGGATCAGACCTGTGTTTAACTTTTGATTACCACTTTTGGGACTGTTCCATTGTACTGGGCTAATTTGACCCAGGGTTTTGACCTGGGTCTGTTGGGAACGACAGTGTGTTGTGTTTGGTACCTGGCATGGCTAAGGAATAGTCTCCTGTCTCAGTGACTGATTCAAAGAGCTGGGACTGAGATGCCTTCCTCAGCTGGTGCAGGAAACCCACCAGGCCAACCAAGTTCAGCTTACAGACGGAGTCCTCAAATAACCTGCAAAAAGGACACACAGTGAAGAGCAAATGATTGTCAATGTATTCTTCAAACAGCAGAAAGGAATCCCCACCAGCCAAATGGAAATCTGTGGGACTATTAGGACAGTGGAACATCTGCTAGATAAAAGGGATTTTATTATTTTCACTAAAAGAAGCCCAGTGCTTATGTAAAGTACCAGTCAAAAGTTTGGACACACCTACTCATTCAAGGGTTTTTCTTTATTTTTTACTATTTACTATAGATGTCAAAACTATGAAATAACACATATGGAATCATGTAGTAACCAAATAATTGTTAAACAAATTAAACTATATTTTATATATTTCAAAGTAGCCACCCTTTGCCTTGATGACAGCTTTGCACACTCTTGGCATTCTCTCAACCATCAGGCTATAGCTCATCCATCATGGCCTATGTCCAGAAGAGAACATGCTGCATGACCATGTGATTCTTTGTACCGTACAATCAATAGCAGCAAATCATAAGCTGCGTTTACACAGGCAGACCAATTCTGATCTTTTGACCAATTAGATCAGCTCTAAAAAAAGATCTGAAGTGAAAAGATCTTATGTGATTGGTCAAGAGACCAATTAGTGGAAAAATATCAGAATTGGCCTGCATGTGTAAATGCAGCAGTACTGGCCTGGGTCAAACTTTCAAGTATTTGAGCTGCGCTTGATCCACACTGCCATCTGGTGGCTACTTTCTTTACAATGATTTGTTACTGACTTAAATTACAACATTTGTTTCAGCCTAGTAGCATTCCGTCAACAGCAACTACATTGTTTTATATTGCTATTCAGACATGAAAGTCAATGAAATTACAATATGAAACCGAGTATGTGATTCAGACACAGTGGACAAAACATTACAGTCCTGCAGCCTATAATGCAGTACCTGTCTGCCTGTGTAGATAGAGTGCAGACGGCCTTGGATGCACTGGTCCCTGTCATCAGGCTGCGGTCCAGGTCTTTCCCCCTGCTGCTCTCCCTCAGCAGCTCCTGGATGGACTGGGGCTGAATGACCAGCTGGCTGCTCAGGGCCAGCTCTCTGTCCGGACTGGCCTCGCCGCACAAATCCAGCCCCAGATCTACGGCCTGCTGGGCTTGGGTGATGGTCATGGTGGCCTGGGAGCTTCCGTCGCTGAAATGGCTGTGCTCCAGAGAGCTGACATATTCACTAACCCTGGGTAGACAGAGACAGGTACGCTACTGTATTGTTCAGTGTCGTTACAGAGATGAGTGTTATTAACCTGTGGCTGCAACTGTACCAAGAATCCACCGTCCTACGCTGTCATGAATGCATCCACCGTCCTACGCTGTCATGAATGCATCCACCGTCCTACGCTGTCATGAATGCATCCACCGTCCTACGCTGTCATGAATGCATCCACCGTCCTACGCTGTCATGAATGCATCCACCGTCCTACGCTGTCATGAATGCATCCACCGTCCTACGCTGTCATGAATGCATCCACCGTCCTACGCTGTCATGAATGCATCCACCGTCCTACGCTGTCATGAATGCATCCACCGTCCTACGCTGTCATGAATGCATCCACCGTCCTACGCTGTCATGAATGCCTGTCTCAGCCTTTTCTGAGTTGTTATGGAGAGGGTTTCTTCTTCTCTCTCTGCATCGCCAGCTCTGCCACAGCTTGGCTGTGTTACCTGAAGACGTGGGGCCAGCAGTCCTGGTTGTGGCTGCCCATTTCCAGGCCGACGTTGAAGATGGCCTCCATGCAGAGCACATGGGCCGTGTGCAGCCGCACCCCCTGAGGACGTCCCATCTGCTCCAGCTTCTGCTCCACACGCTGCTTGACTGGGAACACACACAGGATCAGAACAGATCCCAGCACCACTCCAAAAACAAAATGTGACAATGGGATCTTTTCTGAAATATCCTGTCTTGTGCAATAATGACAAATCCAAAGTAATTGTTTGCGTTTACAGTAGTTTTATAGTACAGTGGGTGTCTTAGTTTGAAACAGTCCATTGAACCGCTATGTACAGACAGCATGGTATGTTATGTACCTTGTGTGATGGCATCTCCAGACCCGCCCACCTGCCTCTCCTCCTTCTCCTCCTGCACACACGAGGCTGCCGCCATCTGGGCCAGAGCACATGCACAATTGGCAGCCACACCTAGAGAATGCATGAATATTCATTAGATATGACGGTAAATAAGACAAGCTGGGCTGGGAGGGACTATCCCACCTGTCACAGAGCGCCTGGCCAATAGCAGCATCTGCAGCCAAATGGAGAATCACAACACTTTATGGTCTTAATTCATACAGGATCATACAGTCTCTATTTTCAATAGCTACACAAATAGGCCTCCTAAGTATTCAGGAATATGATTATCTTAAAACATCTTTCTGGAAACATCTCTATACCAGACCTGTGATCAAATCGTTTTTGTTTTCTTTCAAATACTTTGATCCAGCCTGCCTTGGATGTAAACACACTAGCTAATGGGTTTACTACATCCTTCCTGTTTAGGGATTATCGTCAGTCAGGCATTATCTCCAGTCACCATGGTGTTGGGTCCTGTTACCTAGAGCACAGCTGAGCCTGGCTGCCTTGCGTAGTCCATCCAGGCTGAGACAGACGGTGTCTCTCTCCCTCTGGCTCTGCTCCTTCAGCCCCTCAGCGCCCAGCATGAAGGCCAGGCCCTTGGAGCTGCCCACCATGCGCCCCGTCAGGGGGGTGGACAGGGTGTCCATCAGGTTCTTCCAGCAGCCCGTCAGGATGTAGCGGGCAAACACTATGCCTAAAGGTTGAGTGAGTGAGTCAGAGCCTTATCTGTGCATTGAACCATGTATCAACCCATATGTATGAAACAGGATCAATGGAGGTTGAGTCAGAGCCTTGAAGCTAGAATCCGTAGTTGAAACAATAACAAAGTGGCATCCTGCCTCTGTTTTGGTAAAAAGCTGAGGGATGGTCTAGAGATACAAGGACTTATCATCCATGATATCAAAATTATAGTTTTAACCATGTTTTGAGGCTATACAGTGATTGTTTACATTTACGTAGTTTACAAACATTGGAGTTAAACAAGCTTCTATTTTGGGTGTTGATGGTGTACAACAGTTGAACTAAGCTCATGAGGCATTTATACGTTTTATTGGTCAAGAATACATCGGTATTTACTGAGCATACCAAACATTAGGAACACCTTCGTAATATTGAGTTGCACCACCCTCCCTTTGCCCTCAGAACAGCTTCAATTCGTTGGGCATGGACCCTACAAGCTGTAGAAAGCATTCCACAGGGATGCTGGCTCATGTTGACTTCACAGCAGTGTTGCAGTTCTTGACGTACTCAAACCGGTGCGCCTGGCACCTACTACCATACCCCATTCAAAGGCACTCGCCCATTCACCTTCTGAATGGCACATACACAATCCATGTCTCAAGGCTTAAAAATAATTCTTTAACCTGTCTCCTCCCCTTCATCTACACTGATTAAATGGATTTAACAAGTGACATCAATAAGGGATCATAGCTTTTACCTGGTCAGTCTGTCATGGAAAGAGCATGTTTTGTATACTCAGTGTATATCATTCATTTGTAAGTCAAAAAATGGATGTAGCAAATGCTGATTCTAGCTTTAAATACAGCATACAGTACATTCAACTGTGTACAGTAGACTATTGATCATGAAACATTATGAATGGCTATATCGTAAAAATTCATGAAAACAAACATTTGCTTTTTGGTCTTAACGGTAATTTACAGTTAGGGTTAACCACATACAGTGTGGTTAAGGTTAGATTTAAAATCAGCTTTTTGACTTTGTGGCTGTGCCAGTCTGCAGAGCTGCCTCCAGAGAAAGAGTCATGACAACAAATGCCAATCTGTGGCCTCCCGAGTGGTGCAGTGGTCTCAGACACTGCATAGCCGGGAGACACTGCAACCCGGGAGACCCATTGGGTGGCGCACAATTGGCCCAGCGTCGTCCGGGTTAGGGGAGGGTTTGGCCGGCAGGGATGTTCTTGTCCCATCACGCACTAGCGACTCCTGTGGCGGGCCGGGCGCAGTGCACGCTGACACGGTTGCCAGGTGTACGCCGTTTTCTCCGACACATTGGTGCGACTGGCTTCTGGGTTAAGTGGGAATTGTGTCCAGAAGCAATGCGGTTTGGTTAAGTTTCAGAGGACAGACGGCTCTCTATCTTCGCCTCTCCCAAGTCCTTACGAGAGTTGCAGCGATTAGACCAGACTTTAACTACCAATTGGGGAGAAAAAAAAGGGGGAATTTTTTTATTATTTAAAAAAACAAATGCCAATCTGCAAGTCAGATCCTTTGTATTGACCAAGACCTATGCTACAGCCCAATGGGGTTGAATCAGACCCTTAAAACAGGGTCTGAATCAACCCCATCTATTGACAAAGACCCCTTGCCTGAAAAGGCACCAATGGGAGATCTATCTGTGTATTGACCCAGCAGTTCTATAATGTGCTGTAGGCAGGCAGTAAACAGGCAGGCAGTGAACTAAGTCCAGTTAGAGAGACCTTGAGAGATTTAAGAGCTATAAAGGCACTCTGCATGACAATAACATCTCATACAGGGAAGTAAATAGTAGAACTGACAACGGCCCCTTTTCTCTCCTTTCCACGTTAATATAGTCGTCCCCTATTGATTATGTGTACCTACCTAGCTAATTACATGGAAGCTTTATTGCCTCATGGGCAACACAGCAGCGGTTACTGTGGTAAAGTGGCACGAGTGCTTGACAGTGCGCCTTTTGTTCCCAGTGATAATAAAAGAGGTAGGCAGACACTGGCAGCTCTCCATTCTCTCCCCTGTGAGAGATGCAAGGAGAACAACATATTTCTCTCTCACTACTACCCTGCCTCTAACCACTAGGCTAGAGAGTACAGCATCCAGGCTCATGTATGCAACCGCAGAGACCAGGGTTCAGTCCGTCTCCACCCTTCCCACACTGTCTCCTCCTAATCGGTCTCACCCACTGTTTCTAATTTGTCTGAATAAAGCAAAATGCCCCCAAAATACACAATACAATATCCTTAAATATCTAAGCAAAATATAGCAAAAACCTTCTTGGTGAAGCGACTCAGAAAGTAAAGCTGGAGGTGTCAGTACCTGGGGGTGTCAGTACCTGGGGGTGTCAGTACCTGGGGGTGTCAGTACCTGGGGGTGTCAGTACCTGCCATGAGGGTATCACTGCCACTCTTGTCACAGCTGAAGGGGGACTGAGTGTTGGCCTTACGGATCAGCTGACCTCCGATGGCACTACTGCCCAGCCCATCAATGTCTGACCAGAGAGAGTGCGAGAGAGAGAGAGAGACAGACAACGACAGCGAGAGAGAACGACAGCCAGACAACGACAGCGAGAGAGAACGACAGCCAGACAGCGAGAGAGAGAACGACAGCCAGACAGCGAGAGAGAGAACGACAGCCAGACAGCGAGAGAGAGAACGACAGCCAGACAGCGAGAGAGAGACAGACAGCCAGACAGACAGCGAGAGAGAGACAGACAGCCAGACAGACAGCGAGAGAGAGACAGACAGCCAGACAGACAGCGAGAGAGAGACAGACAGCCAGACAGACAGCGAGAGAGAGACAGACAGCCAGACAGCGAGAGAGAGACAGACAGCCAGACAGCAAGAGAGAGACAGACAGCCAGACAGCGAGAGAGAGACAGACAGCCAGACAGCGAGAGAGAGAGAGACAGCCAGACAGCGAGAGAGAGAGAGACAGCCAGACAGCGAGAGAGAGAGAGAGACAGCCAGACAGCGAGAGAGAGACAGCGAGAGAGAGACAGCCAGACAGCGAGAGAGAGACAGCCAGACAGCGAGAGAGAGACAGCCAGACAGCGAGAGAGAGACAGCCAGACAGCGAGAGAGAGACAGCCAGACAGCGAGAGAGAGACAGCAAAAGAGAGAGAGAGCCAGCAAAAGAGAGACAGACAGCAAGAGAGAGACAGACAGCAAGAGGGCGAGAGAGCAAGACAGAGCGAGAGAGAGATGACACAAAGTGATGAGAGTTGTCAGAAAAACATAGCAGAACATTTGTATTATTTTACCTTTATTTAACTAGGCAAGTCAGTTAAGAACAAATTCTTATTTTCAATGACGGCCTAGGAACAGTGGATTAACTGCCTTGTTCAGGGGCAGAACGACAGATTTTTACCTTGTCAGCTCGGGGATTCGATCTTGCAACCTTCCCGTTACTAGTCCAACGCTCTAACCACTAGGCTGGGCTACCTGCCTCTAACCACTAGGCTAGGCTACCTGCCTCTAACCACTAGGCTACCTGCCTCTAACCACTAGGCTACCTGCCTCTAACCACTAGGCTACCTGCCTCTAACCACTAGGCTACCTGCCTCTAACCACTAGGCTACCTGCTGCCCCGATTTTAAAGACTCAAAGGAGCATTATGTTAATTTCATATCTTTATGTTGACATAAAGAATCCTTGTGAATAAAGCAGTGTGGGAGAACTGTGTCCCCTCCTACCAGTGAGCATGGTGATGAGGGGCAAGGTGTGTTCCTCTGGTGAGCCCCAGTAGCCAGCCTCCCCCAGCAGGTTCCTGTCCAGCACCTTGAGGTAGAGCTCCTCGATCCAGGCCTGAGACAGCACTACCAGCACCCCACTGCTCTGGATGAGACCAACAAATTCTTTCTGCAGCAGATGAGACAATTCAATGGGGAAACCATGAAGCCTGGTGGGATCACTTCAAAATATATCAAGCACAAACAAAAACAACTGGCTACAGAGCATATACTACATGGTATTCAGCAGATCCCTTCAGAGTTCACTTTTATCCTATTATTACGCACTAAGATAGACTCCACCTCCTCCACTCACCAGGCTGACCAGCACGGGCATGGGCCTCCTGCGGTAGTAGTCCTGGCAGCAGAGTTTGAGGCTGAGGAGCAAGGCATAGTAGGAGACCAGGTATAGGCCGTCAGCGTTCATCAGGGCCTGACAGTTCAGGTTCTCACTGCCCTCATAGCCTGGAGAGTGGATGCCACCTAGGAGAGAACATAAGGTCAATATTATCCCCTAGTGTCTCCATCAAACAGTGGTACCTAGAAATATTAGACAGTATCTTATTCTGCTAAGACATCATCATTACTTTAATGGAAGTTTCAATGACATCGGATGTCATCTCACGTCCTCTCTTCATTATGTAATGCTATCTCCCTTCATCTCCTCACTGTATCACAACCGGCCGTGATTGGGAGTCCCATAGGGCAGCGCAAAATTGGTCTAGCATCGTCCAGGTTTGGCCAATGTGGGCTGTCATTGTAAATAACAACTGACTTGCCTAGTTAAATTAAGGTAAAAAAAATATATATAATTTTTTTTTTTTTTTATCTCTTACCCGCCTGTAGGCTGGAGCAGAATGTGGAGGAGAAGTTCTGCAGAGAAGTGTCCACATCTGTTGTGCTGTGCATCCCCAGCAGGCGAGGCAGCAGGCCGGCCAGAGACTGGACAAAGAGCCGGGCGCTCTGCTGGTCAGCCTCCTGGTTCTTCAGTAGCTTCAGGGACAGGGCTGCCGTCCTCAGGGAGCGATGACCGGGACAGTCCCTGGGAGTCTGCTCCTCATCGGCCAGGGAGCAGTTATCAGAGCCCATGTCTGACACATCCGAGCGGCCCGAGTCCTTCTCCGCCGCCATGAAGTACTGGTCACAGGAATCAATGTCAGTGCGCGACATCTCCCCCTCGTCCACGCTAAAGTTACACTCGCTGTAGCGTGAGCAGTGGGAATGTGCCCGGGTATCCACGGACAGGAAGTTGGTGATGTCGGGGTAAACAACGGCGTGGCTGCGCTGCACCACGTCTGGGGGTCTGCCGGGCTTCGCCCCTGGCTCCCTCGTACAGGGGCGTAGTTCAGGGTCGGGGTCAGCGTCCGGCCCACCAGAGGAAGGGAGTCGGGGTTCTTCCCAACACTCCTCCCCCTCTGAAGTGGTCTGTCCCAGCTCCAGAGTGGTCTGGCCCGTATCCGTGGTGATGCTGATGCTGATGTCGGGGCTGTGCTCCGCACCGGAGGGCTCCCAGGGGGCGTGCTCAGAGGAGAGGACGTGGCGCTGCCAGCGGAAGTCCGCCTCGTTGATCTCCATGGACTCCCGTGTGGATTCTGCCCCCTCTTTCAGCTCATCCAATCGGCGCAGGAGCATGCGGGCTTGTTCTGACTGTAGGCCACGCCCATGACTCAGCTCGTCCAGAGCTCCCAGGAGGGCACAGGCACACAACACTGAGGAGTAGCAGGCCTCCATTCCCCCCTTCATACAGGCCTCGGTCGTTCCATCCATCACCCTGTAGGCACACACACACACACACACACACACACAACGTAACTGTTTACAGCAGTACTACTTCCTTCTCACTAGTACATGATGTATGGTTACAGGCTTATACAGATAGGTAGAGGCATATTCTTTTTTTCACAAGGTTATAGTGCTAAATCAAGTAAGAGATTATGGGTCCTCACAGTTTGAGCAGGTCCAGGTGAGACTTCCTCTTGGAGAAGGACCTTTTCCTAGACTCAGGCTCCATTACACATGGACCAGCCAGGTCAAACAAGCACTGAGGGCTCCCCAGAATCTACAATACGCAAACAAACAGACACCCAACTTGATTTTCGCTTATTGTATCCCCTCTGCAACACTGGTACTGTCGATATAGCAGCAACATTCCACGGTCTAATTCATTTACACTGACATTTTAGTCATTTAGTAGATGCTCTAACCCAGAGAGATCTACAGGAACAATTACGGTTAAGTGCCTTGCTTTCAGGGCACATCGTCAGATTTTTCACCTAGTTGGTTCACGGACTTCAACCAGTGACCTTTCGATTAACCACTAGTCTAATTGATTGGTTGATATATAAACATTATGTTAAGGGATTTAAGGTGACTGGTGAACCGTAAGGATTCTGGGGCTCTGACCACCTCCTTCATGATCTTGATGGCCTCCACGCGGTGCTGTGGGGGAGGGTAGAGCAGGATGCGGTGGTACAGCGACTGCAGAACAGGCTTCATGGACTCCACACAGTTCACCAGGCGCACCAGCTCAGCCGCCACGTAGCAGATGGTCCGCAACACCGGGCCGATCATGGTGGGGGTGGTGGAAGAGCAGCCAGATCCCCGGCCCTGGTTAGACACCTCGCCCAGAGAGGGGTCCAGTACCACCGGACACCCACCTCCGTGGCCCGAGGTGATGGTCTTGTCGTTCACAGGGTTTCCCATGATCACCACCAATGACGGGCACAGCTGCTTCCTTGGGGAAGAGGACAAGACATGTCACATGTTTTATGTAGACAGATAATATAGCTAACACTTGAAGGGTACTTATTTTCTGAAGTGCTCAAGTACTGCTTATGAATGTGTTATGAAGACCATATGTAGGTACCCCTTAAGTAAAGTGTTACCAATAATGTATGGTGGTTATCTAATGTTTAAACTGCGAACATACGGAATAGGGAGGCAGGTGATCAGACAGGGAATTGTGACTGTGTATTCTGTATGTCAGCCATGGGCAGGCCTTACCAGATCAGGTCTGTGAAGCCTCTGTTCAGGTGCATGGTGGGAGGACAGTTGCTGAGCATGGACAGGATGCATTCTAGGTAGAGCAGCTGGAGCAGCTGGTTCTCACTGTACAAACAAACAGACCATTAGTCAGTGTCTCAGGCCATCCCAAATGGCACCCTATTCCCTTTCAAAAGCAGTGTACTATGTATGGAATGGGGTGGTGTTTGAGACGCAGCCTCAGTGTCTCACCTTAATAAAAGCCAACCTCTATATAATATTGGTGTAAGACAAGGTGGGAGAAATAATGAGTTCTTCAGATGAGAGAGAAACAAACTAACAGTGCAGGGCTGTTAACTCTGAATAAAGAATCATTCTTACTGGTCAACCCCCTCCAGCATCTCACAGAAGACGGTTAGCACAGTCACGACGTCCTCACACAGGGACTGTGTCGTGGGAGACACATCTAAAAACATACAGGCCAACAACCATTACCGAGACATCTCACTCAGTAGAACAAATGCAACTGATAACATACCTTATGTATAGCCTACCTGTGTGCGATTTCAAGCTTGGAGTTTCAACTTTGGGACTATTCCTTTGGTTCCATTGTCCAGCCCAAACTAAATCAAATGCAGCTCAAATGTTTAGCAAAATGTATTTGACCCAGGTCTGAAGGAACAGTTAAGCCAGCAGACACACTGCATGTCACGTCCTGACCAGTAAGGGGTCAGGTCATTTTGTTATTACAGTTTGGTCAGGGCGTGGCACGGGGTGTTTGTTTTGTGTGTTTTTGGGCTGATCTATGTTATTCTATTTCTATGTTTAAATATCTAGTTTTTCTGTTTCTATGTTGGAATTGTTTGGGGTTGGTCTCTAATTGGAGGCAGCTGGATCTCATTGCCTCTGATTAGAGACCATATTTATGTAGGGGGTTTTCTCATTGTGTTTTGTGGGTGGTTATTTTCTGTTTAGTTCATGTTAACCTGACAGAACTGCTGGCTGTCATTTTCTTGTTTTGTTTATAGTGTGTCAGTATAATAAATACAAATGTGAGCACTCAACATGCTGCGCCTTGGTCTACCTTTAACGACGGCCGTTACACTGCATCGTTCCCTACTACTGGTCTCTCCTCTCCCTCTGTTGGAATTGGACTCTGGAGGTGTGAATCACCCAGCCTTGCAGTAAAATATTTGTGATGTCTAACACCCTGTGCTCATTACCTCATAAAAGGGAAATTATAATCCCTGCGGTGGTATATTCCCCCTGGCATGCGAAGAGCGGTGAAGGCTATTCCTATATAACAGGGCTATAAAGTACCTCTGAGCTGGTGTGTGGCCACTGGTGCATCCTCGCCATCCACTCCCTGCAGGACACACATTATATATTTTCAGACACTGCACGTCGCTTCATATATGATTATGCATTCAGTGCATTCCCCTGCATATTCAAAGATTGTGATCTTGTTAGTGATTATTTTAATCACAGCTGCACTAGTCAGCCAAAATGTATTCAACACAGTATGTCTCTACTCTATGGATGCATTTAATGAGGTGATTACAAGATCGCATATAAGCCCCCCCCCCCCCCCCCCCAGACAATCCCATATGATTTGCTGTTGATCTGTTCTGAGTGGTGGTAATGTGAGAGGTCAAAAGGTGCCTGGGGTAGCTGACCTGTCTGTGTCGGAGCTGCAGGGCAAGGTCCCCCAGGACCTGGCTGAGGGTGGCCCTCACGGCCGTGTTGATGCTGCGCTGGTGACAGCTGGACCTGTATGTCTCGATACACACCTGGAGGACAGCAGAACAGGATAAACACACACACACACACACACACACACACACACACACACACGTTGCAACAGAGCAGGGGTTTACTGTAACACCCAATGACTACACACAAAGGTAAAGCCTCTTTCAAGGCAAAGCTGGCTGGACAGAAGAAAGTCTGACATCGGGAGTGAATGAAAATGTCATCTTTAAAACAGCTATGTGTGATACATCAACCAAAAATCTGAATTGAAGCATAAATAAGATGCCAAGCCCTGAAGAGTCAGTAAGAATTAATTGCTTTACCGTCACCTTAACCTTTTCATTACCTCCCACTCTATATAAATCAGCGTAGCAATCTAGATGATATCCCAGTGGCTAATTGAATTATGACAGGCTCTGAAAGCTTGTCTCTGGGTTCTACGGAGGATGATGCACACAAAGGCCAGCCAAAGAAGCATGACCGGAACATTCTCTTAACCCTCTCCTATAGTACTGGTATGATGAAAGTCACCATTCAGAGAGGTCATCAGGCAGGTGAGATAGAAGACTTCTCCACTCTGTTCGATCTCATCGTTCACACCATATCTGCTGGATCCAATCTAAAATAAGTCTCTCAGTCGCTCTGGTAATTAACATGCAGATTAAAATGTGTAAGGCAACTGCTTTTTTTACCGTTACTGTTCTGTTAACCAAGAGTCACGCTCGTCCATTTATAATCCATCCTGAGCAGTGATTCATGGTATGAATCAGCTACGACTAAAAGCAGATTTGAATAGCTTGGTTGATCCGATTATGAGATGACCAACCAGACCCAAGACTGTATAAATTAAAGGAGAACCAAAGCAGTTCAGCAGGGCTCCAGGGACAAAGATCAGAAGTCAACTTCAGTTGCTCAAATGAGCTTCCAAATATCAACTCTGTAGTTCTCAAAATAGAAATGAAAGGGTTCTCTTTGGGGGACTGCATCATGAAGTGCAGTCATAGTCAACGTCACATCTCAAGGAGTGGGAAAGTGATGATCCACAGACATGCACCTGTTAGTACTGTGAATGACAAATACTGTAACCTGATCCCAGACCAGTAGATCTGATCATAAAGACCCAATTCTCCATCTCTCCCCCTGCCTGGTGCTGACGTAGTGGAAAGACCACTTCAGACATGGCGTCATGTCAGTGACCTTGAATGAGGAGTTTCCATGGTGACCAGACCAACGAGATTAAAGAAAGAGCACCTTGTTTGAGCCGGTTTTGAAATGTTACAGGGAGGAACTAGTTAGGGACTTTCAGTCGGTCTGTACTGACACTCTGGGTCACTGGCTGAAGGGCTCTCTGTACCAGGGATGAGGAAGAGAGGTGCACGGACCATCTCTGTGACACAGCAGCAGGATAGGAAATAGCATCCATTCACTGAACACAACATTCATGAATTTCTGCCATACACGTTTTATCACTGGAATGAAATAATAAAATAACCACAATATCATTTTTACATGTAAAAATGTTGACATTGTAATTTGTTAGAAAAGAGGTATAAGTTATATGGATGTTAACATGCAGGGATAAAGAGGGTAATCTCCATTCAAATTAACTTATGGATAGGGGCAGTATTTTCACGGCCAGATAAAAAACGTACCTGATTTAATCTGGTTATTACTCCTGCCCAGAAACTAGAATATGCATATAATTAGTAGCTTTGGATAGAAAACACTCCAAAGTTTCTAAAACTGTTTGAATGGTGTCTGTGAGTATAACAGAACTCAAAATGGCAGGCCAAAACCTGAGAGGATTCTGTACAGGAAGTACCCTGTCTGACCATTTCTTGGCCTTCTTTGTCATCTCTATCCAAAACAAAGGATCTCTGCTGTAATGTGACATTTTCTAAGGCTCCCATAGGCTCTCAGAAGGCGCCAGAACGTTGAATGATGACTTTGCAGCCCATGGCTGAAAAACAGTAGCGCATTTGGTAAGTGGTCGATCTGAGAACAATGAGACGGGCGTGCGCATGCACGTGAAGAGTCCATTTCAGATGATCAGCCTTTGAACGAAAACAACGACTCCCGGTCGGAATATCATCGCTATTTTATGAGAAAAATCGCATAAAAATTGATTTTAAACAGCGTTTGACATGCTTCGAAGTACGGTAATGGAATATTTAGACATTTTTGTCACGATACGTGTCACCCTTCGTTACCCTTCGGATAGTGTCTTGAACGCACGAATAAAACGCCGCTATTTGGATATAACTATGGATTATTTGGAACCAAACCAACATTTGTTGTTGAAGTAGAAGTCCTGGGAGTGCATTCTGACAAAAAACAGCAAAGGTAATCCAATTTTTCTTATAGTAAATCTGAGTTTGGTGAGTACCAAACTTGGTGGGTGTCAAAATAGCTAGCCCGTGATGGCGAGCTATCTACTCAGAATATTGCAAAATGTGCTTTCCCCAAAAGCTATTTTAAAATCAGACACCGCGATTGAATAAAGGAGTTCTGTATCTATAATTCTTAAAATAATTGTTATGTTTTTGTGAACGTTTATCGTGAGTAATTTAGTAAATTCACCGGAAGTGTTCGGTGGGAATGCTAGTTCTGAACGTCACATGCTAATGTAAAAAGCTGTTTTTTGATATAAATATGAACTTGATTGAACAAAACATGCATGTATTGTATAACATAATGTCCTAGGAGTGTCATCTGATGAAGATCATCAAAGGTTAGTGCTGCATTTAGCTGTGGTTTTGGTTTTTGTGACATTATATGCTAGCTTGAAAAATGGGTGTCTGATTATTTCTGGCTGGGTACTCTCCTGACATAATCTAATGTTTTGCTTTCGTTGTAAAGCCTTTTTGATCGGACAGTGTGGTTAGATAAAGGAGAGTCGTGTCTTTAAAATGCTGTAAAATAGTCATATGTTTGAAAAATTGAAGTTTTCGGATTTTCGAGGAGTTTGTATTTCGCGCCACGCCCATCATTGGATATTGGAGCGGTGTTCCGCTAGCGGAACGTCTAGATGTAAGAGTTAAAACCCCAAAACATGTTTTTACACCTTCTGTTCCCGGTGTCAGATTGATGGAGCATACATTAGGTCCAGGGGTGCATTAAGTCCAGTTATTTATGAGCTGCCGTTGACAGCTCCCTCTCTGTCCAACAGCAGAGTTATGGGATGCTTTTCCTGCCTGCACACAGCAGATGGACCTGCCTAGTGGGACCAGATCCACTTAAAACACAACATTACACATTTTTTGGTCTGTTAATGGATAACCAGGAGCACAGCTAAGAAACACAGGAACCCATGTCCAGAGAGACACACCAAGGACCTACAGACACCCTGTGAGCAGGATATATGGAGAGCTGTACTTTCATATTGATTAATGTAACGAGAATCCCATGTAGTTTTTTTTCAAATTACTGTGAGCATTTGACTGAGCCTGCCTGGAGTGTCAGGGGGCAGGCAGCCTGCCTGGCCTCTCTGGCATGCGTGTCTTCCCCCGGGCTCCCCGTCTTCCCCCGGGCTCCCCGTCATATCAGGATACCTCATGTAAGGCTTACCTCAGCTATCCTCAGGATGGAGTCTCTGTTGATCTCAAAGGTGGAGGAGTACGTGATACAGAGAAGGACCTGTAGGGCAAGGAGACAAAGGCTTGTAAAACACCCATTACAGGTACCATACAGATGTCCTGCCAGGCAATCAGTGTCGTGGACGAATCAGAATTAGTTGGGTAACATAGATAAGATGTTTTATTAGTATAATATGCTTATTTGAGGTACTTGTCATTAGAAAGTGTCCATTGGACTCTGGTGCCTTTTCAGTTGCACGTCTACCTTAGCTGGGGCTCAGACACTTGGGGCCCAGAGAGGGGAGAGGTCAGACTTGTCGTCATGGGAATGTGTCTTTACCTATTTCTTAAACCATGTGAAGGGATGGCGTGATTAATGGGGAACCAATGACTTGTCTCCACAATGTCTGTGAGCAAGTCACTCCCTCCTTTTCCTTATTGTGGGGAGGTTTATGGCAGTGTCTGGGACCATGGTCTCTTAGATCTCACACTTATCCTGTGATAATATATGGCCTAGAGGCTCACTCCCTCCAGTGAGCCTGTCCAGGAGTGGGGTCAAGAGGGGGTTTGCTTGAGATGGGAGTATCTAGAGTTGACAATTGATATATGCCATTGGATGAAATAGTTCTGTTCAATACCGTACCAGGGAGGGACGGTTCTAAGGAGACCAGATACTGGGCTATACCATTAATCCTGTTGACATAGCAGTTGCTGTCTGCTGTGTTTTATTGATATCTGTCATACAAAACGTAACCTTTGTGAACTGTTACTAAGTATCTGTGGTTTGTCAATGTACGTTGAAGGGGGTGTATCGTTGCTATAAAAGATCCCTGTAGCCATTCTGTAATCACCTTGTTCAATGGTTAATTCGAGAATGCATTATTGAAGGTCAAGTACTTTTGCAAAAGTATCTTAAGTATTAAAGATGTAGTTTAACTCGGACTGGTGTGTTTGTAACTCCTCATTTGGTAATGCGGAAATTAGCCACCACATCAGCCAGGGAACAGAAACCATCTGCATAAAACAAACCCAATGCTTTGTGTGACTGCTGTCAAAACAGACCACATAACTTCAAACACTCAGCAAAGCACTTTGAGTTGGAAATAAATGGAGCTAGAAGTATATTTACTGTCCTTTGAGAACAGTGCTATTTTCATTTTGTCATATATGTGGCCAGTGCCTCTGAGGGTGAAGGAGCAACAGGGTCTCAGGGTAGTATGGAACAGAAGAAGAATGACACCCCATTGATCTTACAGTAATAACTCTTTGGAGACTAGATACATGCGAGGTACAGCCACTTACAGCTACTAGTAAAGTAGGCTGTAAAACAATCTGCAGTTTAAAAAAGTACCATGTACAAAAGGTGGCATGCTCACGAAAGCCACAAAAGCAATCTGCCACAAATCTACACAGTACTGTGAATTGGCATGCACATGGCAAGGACGACCTTTCACAGTTCTCACATTTTGTCCAACTTCAGATTTTCTACAACTACATGATTTACATCAGTTCAAAACAGCCCCCAAATGAACCTGTTGAAGTCCAGTTAAGTCTAGCTGTGTGGCATGGTTTACAGGATGCCCCATTCTAAGGTATGCCCAGTACTGTACGATGCAGTGATTTGTGGCAAACTGAGACAGCATGTACTGTATCAATTCAAATCTTAATTGTCACATGTAAATAACAGGTGTAGACCAACAGTGAAATGCTTACATACCTGCCCTTCCCAACAATGCAGAATAATATATACATAGTTGTTTTTCACAATTCCTGATATATAATCCTAGTACAAATCCCCAGTCTTATGTCAGTTAGGAATACTACTTTATTTTAAGAATGTGAAATGTCAGAATAATAGTAGAGAGAATTATTTATTTATTTAATCACATTCCCAGTGGGTCAGAAGTTTACATACACTCAATTAGTATTTGGTAGCATTGCCTTTAAATTGTTTAACTTGGGTCAAACATTTTGGGTAGCCTTTCACAAGCTTCCCACAATAAGTTGGGTGAATTTTGGCCCATTCCTCCTGACAGAGCTGGTGTAACTGAGTCAGGTTTGTAGGCCTCCTTGCTCTCACATGTTTTTTCAGTTCTGTCTACAAATGTTCTATAGAATTAAGATCAGGGCTTTGTGATGGCCATGCCAATACCTTGACTTTGTTGTCCTTAAGCCATTTTGCCACAACTTTTGAAGTATGCTTGGGGTCATTGTCCATTTGGAAGACCCATTTGCAACCAAGCTTTAACTTCCTGACTGATGTCTTGAGATGATGCTTCAATATATCCACATAATTTTCCTCCTCATGATGCCATCTATTTTATGAAGTGCACCAGTCCCTCATGCAGCAAAGCACCCCCACATGATGCTGCCACCCCCGTGCTTCACAGTTGGGATGGTGTTCTTCGGCTTGCAAGCCTCCCCCTTTTCCTCCTAACATAACGATGGTCATTATGGCCAACAACATAACCTACATTTCCTCAGTTCTTGTTTCATCAGACCAGATGACATTTCTCCAAAAAGTATGATCTTTGTCCCCATGTGCAGTTGCAAACCGTAGTCTGGCTGTTTTATGGCGGTTTTGGAGCAGTGGCTTCTTCCTTGCTGAGTGGCCTTTCAGGTTATGTCGATATAGGACTCGTTTTACTGTGGATATAGATACTTTTGTACCCGTTTCCTCCAGCATCTTCACAAGGTCCTTTGCTGTTGTTCTAGGATTGAGTTGCACTTTTCGCACCAAAGTGCGTTCATCTCTAGGAGATTGAACGCGTCTCCTTCCTGAGCGGTATGACGGCTGTGTGGTCCCATGGTGTTTATACTTGCGTACTATTGTTTGTACAAATGAACGTGGTACCTTCAGGCGTTTGGAAATTGCTCCCAAGGATGAACCAGACTTTTTTTCTGGGGTCTTGGCTGATTTCTTTTCATTTTCCCATGATGTCAAGCAAAGAGGCACTGAGTTCGAAGATAGGCCTTGAAATATATCCACAGGTACACCTCCAATTGACTCAAATAATGTAAATTAGCTTATCAGAAGCTTCTAAAGCCATGACATCCTTTTCTGGAATTTTCCAAGCTGTTTAAAGGCACAGTGAAATAATCTGTCTGTAAACAACTGTTGGAAAAATGACTTGTGTCATGCACAAAGTAGATGTCCTAACCAACTTGCCAAAACTATAGTTTGTAAACAAGACATTTGTGGAGTGGTTCAAAAACGAGTTTTAATGACTCCAACCTAAGTGTATGTAAACTTCTGACTTCAACAGTATACACACACACACAAACCAACACATTTTTTTAAAGGAAAGAGGAATAAATACACAGTGAGCAATGACAGCTTTGCTATATACACGCGGGGTACCAGTACTGAGTCAATGATAGCTTTGCTATATACACACAGGGTATCATAACTGAGTCAATGATAGCCTGGCTATATACACATGTGGGGTACCAGTACTGAGTCAATGATAGCTTGGCTATATACACGCGGGGTACCAGTACTGAGTCAATGATAGCTTGGCTATATACACGCGGGGTACCAGTACTGAGTCAATGATAGCCTGGCTATATACATGTGGGGTACCAGTACCTAGTCAATGATAGCTTGGCTATATATATGTTTTATTTTATGTAACCTTTATTTTAACAGGCTGCTAGTAGTGAGTCGATGTGCAGGGGTACGAGGTCATTGAGGTAGCTATGTACATATAGGTAGGGGTAAAGTGACTAGGCAACAGGATAGATAATAAACAGTAGCATTAGCGTATGTGATGAGCGTGAATGTGTGTGTGGTAATTGTGTGTGTGTGTGTGTGTTGGAGTGTCAGTATGTGTGAGTGTGTGGGTAAAGTCCAGTGTGGGTGCATAGAGCCAAAAATAGTTTGTGCAAAAAGGGTCAATGCAGATAGTCCGGGTAGCTATTTGGAGAGAACAGTCTATGACTTGGGTAGCTGGAGTCTGACAATTTTTAGGGCCTTCCTCTGACACCGCCTGGTATAGAGGTCCTGGATGGCAGGGAGTTCGACCCCAGTGGTGTACTGGGCCGTACTCACCACCCTCTGTAGCGCCTTGTGGACAGAGGCCTTGCAGTTGCCGTACCAAGTGGTGATGCAGCCAGTCAAGACGCAGCTGTAGAACATTTTGAGGATCGGAGGGTCCATGACAAATCTTTTCAGCCTCCTGAGGGTGCCCTCTTCACGACGGTGTTAGTGTGTGTAGACCATGTTAATTCCTTAGTGATGTGGACACCGAGGAACTTGAGATCTTGACCCGGTCCACTACAGCCCCGTCCATGTGGATGAGTACAACTGACTGGCAACAAGCCAGGGGCTGGTCCCAGATTTATTTCTACCTGGGGAGTAGGGACCCTTAGTGCAATACACTACAACAGCAGTCTTCACACATCGGCGTCAACAGAGGTAAAACAGTCAAACTCTTCACTGGATTATAAAGTATACTTCTTTAATCAATGTTTAGACTGGGTCAATTACTATAACAGTGATTGCTTTAATAATCCCTATGTACAGAAAGGACGGACCTTCATGACCTCGACCTGCTGGTCCTCGTGGAGCATGGGGGTCACCCTCACTGCGTCCAGCATCTGACTCAACAGCTGCCTCTCCAGAGCCTCCGTCTCCACGCTCACAAACCTGTCCTCTGACAGCATCTTCTACAGTCAAACCAGGAGGAGTGGGATGGAGAACAGTACAAAATGGAGGAAAGAGAGCGACAGACACAGGGAGAGTGGGACAATTCAATACACAGTCCAAAAAGTAGAACATCAGAATCCAGGCCAACAAAGAATAATTCACGTCAAGACTCACTGAAGGGTAATGGGTTGCGTCTGCAGCAATGCTTGTAATTAACCTACATTTCCTCTTACACCGAACAAAAATATAAACGCAACATGTTGGTCACATGTTTCATGAGCCGAAATAAAAGATCCCAGAAATGTTCTATATGCACAAAAAGCTTATTTCTCTCAAATTTTGTGCACACATTTGTTTACATCCCTGTTAATGAACATTTCTCCTTTGCCAAGATAATCCATCCACCTGACAGGTGTGGCATGTCAAGAAGCTGATTAAACAGCTTGATCATTACACAGGTGCACTTTGTGCTGGGGACAATTGAAAATGTGCAGTTCTGTCACACAACGCCACAGATGTCTCACGTTTTGAGAGAGCGTACAAAAGGCATGCTGACTGCAGGAATGTCCAACCGAGCTGTTTCCAGAGAATTGAATG
Source organism: Salmo trutta (assembly GCF_901001165.1). Taxonomy (NCBI): domain Eukaryota; kingdom Metazoa; phylum Chordata; class Actinopteri; order Salmoniformes; family Salmonidae; genus Salmo; species Salmo trutta. Next base: position 12,363,155 of record NC_042974.1, read on the forward strand.
TTCATTTCTCTACCAAAAGCTGCCTCCAACGTTGTTTTAGAGAATTTGGCAGTACGCCCAACTGGCCTCACAACCGTATGGCTTTGTGCGGGCGAGCGGTTTGCTGATGTCAGTGTTGTGAACATAACCCCACTGCCACCATGGGGCAAGGGTATGGGCAGGCATAAGTATGGGCAACGAACACAATTTCATTTTATTGATGGCAATTTAAATGCACAGAGATACTATGAGATCCTGAGGCCTATTTTGAGGACATTTTCTTTTAAGGTATCTGTGACCAACAGATACATATCTGTATTCCCTGTCATTTGAAATCCATAGATTATGGCCTAATGAATTTATTTCAATTGACTGATTATATGAACTGTAACTCAGTAAAATCTTTGAAATTGTTGCGTCTACATTTTTGTTCAGTATAGAATGTAATGTACATTCACAAATGCATGGCTAGTCAAAGCAATGACCTTTTCCTGGTTCAACCACATCTGCTGTTTTGTACAGGTCATTGTTACTGCATGCATGGCTGCTGGACTGTACCTGCATTCCTGTGAGGGCAGTCTGGGCCAGCTTCCTGTTCTTGGACTCCAGTGCCAGCTGAAGAAGGAGAAGGCATCTTTCTCTGCAGAGACATAAACATATAATTAAGCTACAGAGAGAAAATAAAAAAACAAAATGGGTCAAAGCTTTCATATTTAAACTGGACAAGGTTGGTTTGATGGCACTCTGACAATGATTTCCTGTGGGGCTTTCCAAAAAGAGATTACAGCTAACATGTTCACATCCCATGAAAACAAAGCAGGAGCAAAAGCAAGCATGATAGTTTCACATACACCCATGTTTCAGGGGACAGGCTATGAATATAATATTATACATAATGATATAATCACAACAGCCTACAACACATCTCATCTCGATCTGTCTGAAATCAAGGCCACAAATCCACAACACAACCCCTAGTATTAATTGCATTTTAAATCCTACGTGTTGGGAGAATTCTTGTTTCTGGATGCCCTCAAAATTATATGGCTGATCTTCCTGCCATGTTTTTTCCCCAAAAACATTGCAGGAAGGAAGAAAGATTTCCTGAGAAGGAAGGAAAAACAGGAATTGAGGACGCCAGCCTTGCCCTTTTTAACCAACTTGAATGACATTTAGAAATGGCTACAGGGAGCGTGTTAAACAGAACGTGAAGCGTAAGAAAGTTCTCTATAGTCCACAGTATCAATCTCATGCGTCATGCTGAGCCTAACAACACTCCCCGTCTCATCGAATCAAATAAAGGTTTATTGGTCACATTTACAGGACAGGGGGTAAACGGTAAAGTGAAATGCCTACACAAGCTCTCTTCAACAGTGCAATACACATTTATCAAAACAATTCACAATAAGTATCCTGCCATGTATAAAGGAACTTATTAGCATTGCATATCTAACTTCATCCCAACCTTTTCATTAGTCAACATATTGAACATTAATATGACAAATGCAGCATTAACTATATAACTAACGAGATAAAGAGTATGAGACTGTATTACTGGATGCACTTCAATTCATCATAACCACATAAAAACACCATTATCAGTCATCTACAATGCCAATGTATTTCCAAGTATGCACTAAGCCTATCTGAGAAGGTCCAACTCCATGGGTTACTGGTATCAGGGATGGAAATATATTTCCCTCCGAGGCAGCTCACGGCCTGTCATGGCTATACTGTGTCAATGTGAATATCTAATGTTGATGCAGTGTAGGAGTTGTGTAACCACTGGTCAGTGTGCAGGTCACTGAGCCTGAAAACCCACTGTATATCACTATATCATTAATGCCTGAGGCTGAGACTAATCATACCTGCTGTTAACTATTCATGTGATTGATGTTAGGGAAGGAAGTTTCACCCCTTGATTCAATGGCATGACAGTTTAAGATGAGTGTTTCAAAGAGGGCATAGTCAGATCATTGATAGAAGCTAACTGAGCTGACCGACTGAACAGGCTATTTGTGAATTAAAAGGGATGAGGTTAAACCTAAAAAAATAAATCAATGGGGTCCAGCAATTGGACTCTTATAAAAGTCATGTAATAGGCTACAACTGTCAGTCTAACATCACAGGACAAGGCAATGAAAAGGTCTAAATAACCAGATAGCATTCCAAATAACAGGACAGCAGGCGGAATATGATTAAATGGAGACAGACTGAGGTGATGTATCACCAGCCTACAGATCCAGCACCAACACCAGCTCCACATCCAACACCAGCCTCCAGCTCCAACACCACATCCAACACCAGCCTCCAGCTGCACATCCAACACCAGCCTCCATCCCCAACACCAGCTGCACATCCAACACCAGCCTCCAGCTCCAACCTCCATGAGACCGCTCATTTAGCCGGAGGGAATAACTGATACCGCAGAGAAAGAGAGGCTAACTCAGTGTAGCGCGGATTAATTCAGTCCCAGCATGTTTTGCTGCCAGAAATGTCACTGAGGGAAGAAAGGGGAGGACATGCAGAGGTGTGGGTCTTTGCAGTTGCTGAGCTGGCAGAAAGGGAGGGAATTTGTGGGTCCTGGGTAGAGAATGTTTGAAGAATTCAACTGTGGAATAAGTCATTTGGAATAAACTAACAATTGTCGAAACAAGAGCAAGAGTGAAAAAAGAAAACCTCTAACATAAGTAGTTACTGTTATTGGCAAAACTATAATACGCAGACTAAGCCAACACAGGCTAAATCATTAACTCTGGAATTTTATCAGCTTTGAAGAAAGGTGAATATTGCAAATATTTAACTAATTTAGAGCACTATCATTCTCACAGTTTTTCCAATGATAAATCATGTTCTTCACACTGCCTTCTTGCCAGCACAGCAAGTGTTGTTGGGTGCGTGTGTGCTTTATGTGTGTGCACGTGTCCCCATGGCTGTGTGTGCGCACATGTGTGGGTGAGGAAGTGGTAGGACTGTGGAGAGTGAAACATCACAACAATCACGCTGATTCATAATGAAGAAGAACCTCAACACACACAAACACGCCTGGAAGTCAAATGTGACCCGTTTCAGGAAACTAGGCCCATGTCGCAAGAAACGACTTCACAGGAGAGCCATTTGAACGTTATGTTTTGGCAGAAATGCCTTCTGGAACATTTTAACTTTCATGTGCCTTAACGAACTTGTATGCCATCTGTAAATACGAATACATTTGTTACATTACGAGCCTAGTTGGTTTAGCCACATAACAAGACAGGAACCTTCCCGCTAGCCATGATTGGCTGGGATAATGAGTGGGCTGGACATGCCGAGAGATGAGTTTCAGATTGGTCTGCGGTGTAGCATCTTCTGTCTTACTCTGAAAACGAATCAGACAATGAGGAAATCCCTGATTTAGGTAAAAAAATATTTAATTGAAGACATTGTAGGAGTCTTCTGATGACAGTGATGAGGAAGAAACAAACAGAGTTGTCGTGGAAGAAGTTGACCAAGTTTTGAAATCAGTGGAATGTCTGGTAGAAGCAGAGTATGATAAGGAGATTAATATAATTCTGACGTTTGATTGCAAATGCAGAGGGAGTCGAAAAGAGAACACAGAAGGCTGTCGTATAAAACACCTGTCTCTGGATTACATCTTCAAACTAAGGGCAACCATTGCATCCGTGACAGAGAGGGAGAAAGATATGATGATTCTTATGGCATTGCACATGGTCAGTGTGAACCAGAGTGACTTGACACAACGAGCCAAGAAAGCTATACAAACAAAAACGGAAATGACACAGGACATCTTATTTAATGAAAGTGGTTGCAGTCTGCCATGAAGCATTCATCCATATATACAGGTAAGAGTCTAGGTACAGTTTCAGATATTATACATTTCAAATTTTTTCAGAAAGTTGTTTTCATTGCAAGTTAAAGCTTACTGTTAGCTAGCTAGCTGACATTAGATGGCTGGTTTTCTAGCTAACATTGTGTATGATCTGTGTGTATCTCAGAATGCCATTTCGCATTGCTAGTTATAACCTAATGTTAGCTCGCTAACATTGAACCTATTTGGTTAACTTTAGCTAGCTATGACAATCGGTTTGTATTGCTAGTACTCTATGGATTGGGATTATGGTTGTTTAGCTAGCATATCTACGCAAAAAACCTCCACTTCGCCAAATGATTACATGACCCATCGAGTTAGCCAGGTGTGTCTGAAGGTGATTATGGCTATCTATTGTATAATAATGCTAAAATATTTGTATCTGGAATTTGTCTTTCAGCATCAGTAAAACTCACCTGACCTCCACCAGTCATACAAGGAGAACGGTCTAATGACTCCCATCAAAAAGAGAGCTGGCCCAAGCAAGCACAGATTACACCTGAAGCATGAGGACTTGCAGCGAGTTGTGAACTTCATCAACAACTACGCAAAGGACAATGCAATAGTATTACCAGGGCACAAACACTTGTGGAAAGCTGCTGCCATCCCATGCGACAAAAACAGCGTTGTGGCGTCTCTACAAGGAATCGATGACAACACTTGGTATGTAAAGCATAAACAACACATGATTATTTATTGACCTCCAACATGATTGCGACTACTTTTATTGATCTCACATTATTTCTGTATTTTCCAGAGGCTCCACCACAGTCTGGACCTTCACTTCCTGATCACAGACCACACCAACTTTGCCCCTGACTGGTGCTTCGGCCTCATCAAGCAGCGCTTCAGAAAGACCAGAGTGAACACTGAGATTGCTGGTGTTGTGAAGAACAGCACTGTGACAGGGGTCAACATCCCACAGCTGGTTGGACTGAAGGATGGTGCTGGTGGAAAGCTATGGCTGGCAACAACACCTGACTCTGTACTTCAGGGCACTACCACAGATCAAGCAGTACCAGCACTTCAGGTGAATATAATTTTCATTGCATTGTATGAGGTTATACTTCTTATCTAAACTTGGGAGGTGAATTGATGTTGTGCAAGGTTGTAATGTCTTCAATTTTTTTTGTTATTTCCTGTTTTACAGTGTTGATGCTCTGGAGCCTGGTGTTGTTGTCACAAGGAGCGTTCGGACTCAGTCGGGACCAAGTTTTAGCTGCTAGGCAACACTGACATCCTTCCTCCCATAGATGGTCTGTCTGTACAAGCAACACCTGGACTGGACACAGCTAGACAAACATATATTTTTGAGAAGATCAGGGAGTTTTGCGACGAAGAGGCTAAGGACATAACATGCCCAGCACCAAAGTCAAGGGCAGGGCAGAAACTGGCTCTCCGAATATAGATTCACTTGTTCATGCGTGGTTTGGACGGACCAGTCATCAGCACTATCTGCAGTTCCTCTATTCACATGACTCTCTCCTAACACACGCAATACGTTGCTGTAGATGGCGCCGAAGAACATGGCTGACATTTTACATTCTCCCATCCAATTGTGCAATTTTTTAAAAATTGTTTTACTTGTGTAAGTTATTTGTTTTACTTATTGTGTACATAAGAGACAGTAGGCGCAACATTATGACCGAAAATAACTTCTGGACATCAGAAAAGCGATTACTCACCGCAGACTGGAAGAAACTTTTTCCTTTAACGAGTTTGACAAGAAGGATATCCTGCTTTCACTGGAACAGGCCCAGATCCACGCCTTTTGCGTGAAGAAAAGACGCCGAAAAAGTGGACGCAGATCGGGGATCCTTCTGAGAATCTGGAGGCGAGCGAGCAAACTCCCAATGCCTTCCAGTCTTCTTGCTAACGTGCAATCGTTGGGAAGAAATGTATGACCTACTATTGAGATTATCCTACCAACGGGACATTAAACTGTAACATCTTATGTTTCACCAAGACGTGGCTGAACGAATAAACAGACAATATAGAGCTGGTGGGATTTTCCATGTATCGGCAGAACAGAGACACTACCTCTGGTAAGACGAGGGGTGGGGGTGTGTCTTTTTGTCAATAACAGCTGGTGCACGATGTCTAATATTAAAGAAGTCTCGAGGTATTGCTCACCTGAGGTAGAGTACCTTAAGATAAGCGGTCGACCACACTATCTACCAAGAGAGTTCTCATCTGTATTATTCGTAGCCGTCTATTCACCACCACAAAGTGAAGCTGGCACTAAGACCGCTCTCAACCAACTTTATAAGGCCATAAGCAAAGAAGAAAATGCTCACCCGGAAGCGGTGCTCTTAGTGGCCGGGGACTTTAATGCAGGCAAATTTAAATCAGTTTTACCAAATTTATACCAGCATACAACCAGGTGGAAACAAATCCTAGACCACCTTTACTCCACACACAGAGATGCAGACAAAGCTCTCCCTGCCCTCCATTTGGCAAATCAGACCATAATTCTATTCCTGCTTACAAGCAAAAACTAAAGCAGGAAGTACCAGTGACTCGTTCAATAAGACTTTTGCTAGCACAGACTGAAATATGTTCCGGGATTCATCCAATGGAATTGAGGAATACACCACCACAGTCATCGGCTTCATCAATAAGTGCATCGATGACACGTCGTCCCCACAGTGACTGTACGTACATATCCCAACCAGAAGCCATGGATTACAGGCAACATCCGCATTGAGCTAAAGGCTAGAGCTGCCGCTTTCAAGGAGCGGGAGACTAATCCAGACGCTTATAAGAAATCCTGCTATGCCCTCAGATGAAAAATCCAACGAGCAAAACATCAACACAAGATTAAGATTGAATCCTACTACACCGGCTCTGACGCTCGTCAGATGTGGCAGGGCTTGAAAACTATTACGGACTACAAAGGGAAACCCAGATGTGAGCTGCCCATTGACGCGAGCTTACTAAACGAGCTAAATTATTTTATGCTCGCGTCGAGGCAAGTAACGCTGAAGCATGCACGCGAGCACCAGCTGGTCTGGATGACTGTGTGATAACGCTCTCGGCAGCCGATGTGAACAAAATCTTTAAAACAGGTCAAAATTCACAAAGCCGCTGGACCAGACGGATTACCAGGACATGTACTCAGAGCATGCGCTGACCAACTGCCAAATGTCTTCACTGACATTTCCAACCTCTCCCTGACCGAATCTGTAATACCAACATGTTTCAAGCAGACCACCATAGTCCCTGTGCCCAAGGAAGCGAAGGTAACCTGCCTAAATGATTACCGCCCTGTTGCACTCACGTTGGTAGCCATGAAGTGCTTTGAAAGGCTGGTCATGGCTCACATCATCAGCATCCTCCCGGACACCCTCGTCCCACTCCAACTTGCATAGCATACCAACAGATCCACAGATGACGCAATCTCAATCGCACTCCACACTGCCCTTTCTCACCTGGACAAAAGGAACACCTATGTGAGAATGCTGTTCATTGACTACAGCTCAGTGTTCAACACCATAGTGCCCACGAAGCTCATCACTAAGCTAAGGACTCTGTGACTAAACACCTCCCTCTGTAACTGGATCCTGAACTTCCTGACGGGCCGCCCCCAGGTGGCAAGAGTAGGCAACAACACGTCTGCCAAGCTGATCCTTAACACTGGGGAACCACAGGGTTGTGTACTTAGTCCCCTCCTGTACTCCCTGTTCACCCATGACTGCGAGGTCAAACACGACTCCAACCCTATCATTAAGTTTGCTGACGACACAACAGTGGTAGGCCTGATCACCGACAATGATGAGACAGCCTATAGGGAGGAGGTCAGAGAACTGGCAGTGTTGTGCCAGGACAACAACCTCTCCCTCTATGTGAAAAAGACAAAGGAGCTGATCATGGACTACAGGAAAAGGCGGGCCGAACAGGCCCCCGTTAACATTGACGGGGCTGTAGTGGAGCGAGTCGAGAGTTAAGTTCCTTGGTGTCACCAACAAACTATCATGGTCCAAACATACCAAGACAGTCGTAAAGAGGGCACGGCAAAACCTTTTCCCCCTCAGGAGACTGAAAAGATTTGGCATGGGTCCCCAGATCCACAAAAGGTTCTTCAGCGGCACCATCAAGAGCATCCTGACCGGTTGCATCACCGCCTGGTATGACAACTGCTCAGCATCTGACGGTAAGGCGCTAGAGGGTAGTGCGAAAAGCCCATTACATCACTGGGGCCAAGCTTCCTGCCATCCAGGCCCTATATAATAGGCCGTGTCAGAGGAAAGCCAATATATTTGTCAGGGAATCCAGTCACCCAAGTTATAGACTGTTTTCTCTGCTACCGCACGGTACAAGTCATAAAAATCGGCACCTGACAATTTACATTGATACCCCCCTGTACACTGCTGCTACGCGCTGTTCGTTTGTTAGTTACCTATGCATAGTCACTTCGCCCCCACCTATACAGATTGGCCTCAACTAGCCTGTACCCCTGCACTCTGACTCAGTACCGGTGCCCCCTGTATATAGCCTCGTTATTGTGTTACTTTTTATTTTAGCCTACTTGGTAAATATTTTCATCTTCTTGAACTGCACTTTTGGTTAAGGGCTTATAAGTAAGCATTTCACTGTAAAGTCTACACTTGTTGTATTTGGTGCATGTGGAAAATAAAGTTTGATTTGCTACTATTTTTTTATCCTGCTGCTCAGCCACTTTACCCCTGATTGTATACATATAACTACCTAATCTATCACTGATATCGTTATTGATATTGTTCTTGTACATACTGTATATTATTTTCTTTATTTTAACACTATTTCTGATATTGCTACTATGCAAGTAACCATTTGGTTGTACCATTTACACCTTCTATAGAGATCCATCCACTTAGCTAGACGTGGCTGTACCATTTACACCTTCTATAGAGATCCATCCACTTAGCTAGACGTGGCTGTACCATTTACACCTTCTATAGAGATCCATCCACTTAGCTAGACGTGGCTGTACCATTTACACCTTCTATAGAGATCCATCCACTTAGCTAGACGTGGCTGTACCATTTACACCTTCCATAGAGATCCATCCACTTAGCTAGACGTGGCTGTACCATTTACACCTTCCATAGAGATCCATCCACTTAGCTAGACGTGGCTGTACCATTTACACCTTCCATAGAGATCCATCCACTTAGCTAGACGTGGCTGTACCATTTACACCTTCCATAGAGATCCATCCACTTAGCTAGACGTGGCTGTACCATTTACACCTTCTATAGAGATCCATCCACTTAGCTAGACGTGGCTGTACCATTTACACCTTCCATAGAGATCCATCCACTTAGCTAGACGTGGCTGTACCATTTACACCTTCCATAGAGATCCATCCACTTAGCTAGACGTGGCTGGGGGTTATAGCATTTCTTTCTCATGACCCTTCAATTTAGACAAGTGTGTCTGGGTAAGCGTCATCTAATATTTATAAAATCATTACCTTGAGGATTACCTTGAATTTTTCCTTATTGTAGGTTACTACTTTTAGTCTTAATCTTTACTACACTACTCACTGTTTAGCACATGACCTCATGTGAATTCTTAAAGAGATGGCTGGGGCTGGCTTAAGAGGGTGTGAACAATGCTGAATTGGTGTAGACAAAGGAGAGCTTTCCAGTAGATACCAAAACATTCAAAGGCCATTTTCTCAAAAGTGTATCAACTTTCAAAGCAGAATTAGTTTCCCAATGTTCCAAAAATGCAGTGTATGATATACCATTTTGTAGCCATGTGTCTCTGTATTTATCCAATGTAAAAAACACAATTTCAAATTTTGCTACATAAGACCGAATCAAGGCGGTCAGTCATAAATACACTCTTGATGATGTTTACTAACTTACCTGAGCCGAGATGGGGGAACCTTGGCTGATCCATTTTGTTTCTGAAGTGTTTCTGTAATAATTTACAACACAAAAGAAACAGATTACAGGTAAGACAGCAAATCACAAAGGACTGGACTGGCCCCATGGTTCTCCGTCTGTCTGTAGAATAACATAGGACTGGACAGCAATATGGTTCTGTCTTTGTTGTGGTACAGTATCAGAAACATAGGTCAGTTTGGTCGAGGTTTTCTAGAAAAACAGGAAGTTCATAAAAAGCCATCACCATAGGATGATATTCACATTGAAATGGCAGCATGAATAACGTAGTATGTGTGTGGTAGTGGATAAGTTCTCCATGCCCTTTCCTTTATCCTTGTGCCCTATGTGCAATATTGCATTAATCTCGCACCAGCGTACCTGCTGTCCATTGGTATTCAGCTGCAGGAAGGAGGGCAGCTGTCTGCCAGGCAGCCCTGTGCTATCGTGTCACTAATTCCTCACAGAGGTGACAGGAGCCTTGCAACGAGCAGGTTCCACCGTGGAGTGGACAACTACAGTACTCAGTAATGTCTTTCACAACAACCTGCCATTTTGGTGTTGCATGAAAGAAAATGTGGCTGTCAGTGATAGAGCTTGGCCTGAAATTCAAATGTGAATATGCAAATGTGCTCTGTACTAATGGGAAAACTGCTGTGCCATTATTGAATAGGCCTACCTGTCATATTCTGTGGGAGTCAATAATATGGCTCTGTGTAGGGCTTAAACAATGTGCCCAGTGGGGTCAATAATATGGCTCTGTGTAGGGCCTAAACAATGTGCTCAGGGGTCAATAATATGGCTCTGTGTAGGGCCTAAAGAATGTGCCCAGTGGGGTCAATAATATGGCTCTGTGTAGGGCCTAAAGAATGTGCCCAGGGGTCATGGAAAGTGCATTATATATATTATTATCTCATACAACAATATTCATAAACATTATGATTGTTGCAGCAGCTATTGCCCACCTGTCATTCATAAACATTATGATTGACGCAACAGCTATTGCCCATCTGTCATTCATAAACATTATGATTGACGCAACAGCTATTGCCCATCTGTCATTCATAAACATTATGATTGACGCAACAGCTATTGCCCACCTGTCAATTGCATTCGGGACAACAGAAGTGCCCACAAGTAATGTCGCAAAGTAGGGGACAGAATGCTTTAATAATTGCACTGATCTGGGTGCTGTCAAATTGCCATGGCACATAATGCTACGTTCGTTTTCCACTCTCCAGTAGCCTGATAAGAATATTTCCGGAAAGTCAGCCGCAGGCATACTAAAATAGTTGACCATATGAATGGCCAAACTATTACACGAGGGCTTTTCAGGAAGCCTGAAACACAGAATATTTGTCATCTTTAGCCCATCTTTGGTCAGTTTTCGAATCTATGACAGGTGCAACATTGGCTGGTGTCTGTGGCAGCCTGTTATTATAGGCTACTCACCACAGGCGAAGAGGCACGCATTCCGAATTGCTTTGTACTTATTTCCAGATGCGTCCTTTTGTAGCTTACTTAGTATTTCGTCCATGATGAAAGATGACAAAATTAGCAATTTTAAAATAAGTGCGATGGTCCAGTTCACGGGCACAGCATCCCTATTCTCTTATCGTTCACTCCCAGGCCATTGATGTTAAACCGAACGTCAAAGTGGAGATGAGACGAAGCGTTTATTTACAGCAGTTCCAGGGTTTTCAACCTGTTTTATATTGATGCAACCTGATCATTCTCATAATGAAACACCTGCATTCATCGAAAAATTACATGCCTATCTTCCTACTGAGCTGTCTTTATTCGAGTATGTATTGCCCATATTCGTTCTTGGAAACTGGGAAACTGTGGCCATGGGACTACCTTCTGGAACGACTTTGACGGAGCAAGCGGTTGGCACTGTGGCTGCAAAATAATTATGGCCGATTGTGTTTTAGGCCATTTATTTTTACGTTATAGGCCTATAAGTACAAATATTGTTGGGATGAATATAGTAGTATTTCAGAATAAACAATCTAGCTCCGAGCCTGAGGTCAATGTAGACATGTAAAACACGTCATTCTCCAGCCGATAGACTCCATGGAATCTGACTCCATGCATTATATTTATTCTCACTCTCCAGGAAACCACACGGGCTTCTCTTGTCACTAGTTACCACAGCCAAAAAGTAATATATATTTTAATTGTATTAATTAAAAGTTAGGATTAGGCATAAGGTTAGCAGTGAGGTTAAGGTTAGCGGTTAAGGTATGTTTCGAATGGGATTTTAAGAAGATATATTGTAGAAATGGTCGGGGTTTAGTCTTTTGTGGCTGTGGTAACTAGTGATGGCCCCTAACACAGCGTGTTGCAACATAGCAGCCACAGTAGCTGCGCGTGTCCAAAAACACTATTAAGAGGTAAGTCGACCTTATTTGATTTTGGATACAATGGTGCGTGTGCCAAATACATTTATTAACGCAACATTTGTATAAGGTTGAGAAAGGCCTACAATATAATAATAAATCAAATTGTATTAGTCACATGCGCCGAATACAACAGGTGTAGACCTTGAAGTGAAAGGCTTACTTACGAGCCCCGAACCAACCGTGTAGTTTCAAAAAATACGGATAAGAATAAGAGATAAAAGTAACAAGTAATTAAAGAGCAGCAGTAAAAATAACAATATATACAGGGGGTGCCGGGGGTGCCGGGGGGAATGCAAATAGTCTTGGTAGCCATTTGACTAGACGTTCAGGAGCCTTATGGCTTGGGGGTAGAAGCTGTTTTGAAGCCTCTTGGACCTAGACTTGGTGCTCCGGTACCGCTTGCCGTGTGGTAGCAGAGAGAAAAGTCTATGACTACGGTGGCTGGAGTCTTTGACAATTTTTAGGGCTTTCCTCTGACACCGCCTGGTATAGAGGTCCTGGATGGCAGGAAGCTTGGCCCCAGTGATGTACTGGGCTGTTCGCACTACCCTCTGTAGTACCTTGCGGTCGGAGGCCGAGCAGTTGCCATACCAGGCAGTGATGCAACCAGTCAGGATGCTCTCGATGGTGCAGCTGTAGAACCTTTTGAGGATCTGAGGACCCATGCCAAATCTTTTCAGTCTCCTGAGGGGGAATAGGTTTTGTCGTGCCCGCTTCAACTGTCATGGTGTGCTTGGACCATGTTAGTTTGTTGGTGATGTGGACACCAAGGAACTTGAAGCTCTCAACCTGCTCCACTGCAGCCCCGTCTATGAGAATGGGGGTGTGCTCGGTCCTCTTTTTCCTGAAGTCCACAATCATCTCCTTTGCCTTGATCACATTGTGGGAGAGGTTGTTGTCCTGGCATCAGCCAGTTCTCTGACCTCCTCCCTATAGGCTGTCTCGTTGTTATTGGTGATCAGGCCTATCACTGTTTTTATTTTATTTTACCTTTATTTAACTAGGCAAGTCAGTTAAGAACAAATTCTTATTTTCAATGATGGCCTAGGAACAGTGGGTTAACTGACTTGTTCAGGGGCAGAATGACATTTGTACCTTGTCAGCTTGGGGATTCGAACTTGCAACCTTTCAGTTACTAGCCCAATGCTCTAACCACTAGGCTACTCTGTTGTGTCATCGGGTAAATTTAATGATGGTGTTGGAGTTGTGCCTGGCCGTGTAGTCATGAGTGAACAGGGAGTACAGGAGGGGGATGAGCACGCACCGCTGAGGGGCCTCTGTGTTGAGGATCAGCGTGGCAGATCTGTTTTTACCTACCCTTACCATCTGGGGCGGCCCGTCAGGAAGTCCAGGATCCAGTTGCAGAGGGAGGTGTTTAGTCCCAGGGTCCTTAGCTTATTGATGAGCTTCGTGGGCACTATGGTGTTGAACGCTGAGCTGTAGTTAATGAATAGCATTCTCACATAGGTGTTCCTTTTGTCCAGGTGGGAAAGGGCAGTGTGGAGCGCAATATCGACTGCATCATCTGTGGATCTGTTGGGGCGGTATGCAAATTGGAGTGGGTCTAGGGTTTCTAGGAAGATGGTGTTGATATGAGCGATGACCAGCCTTTCAAAGCACTTAATGGCTACAGACGTGAGTGCTACGGGTCGGTAGTCATTTAGGCAGGTTACCATAGTGTTCTTGGGCACAGGCACTATGGTGGTCTGCTTAAAACATGTTGGTATTACAGACTCGGACAGAGAGAGGTTGAAAATGTCAGTGAAGACACTTGCTAGTTGGTCAGCGCATGCTTGCAGTACATGTCCTGGTAATCCGTCTGGCCCTGCGGCCATGTGAATGTTGTCCTGTCTAAAGGTCTTAATCACATCGGCTGCAGAGAGCGTGATCACACAGTCTTCCGGTACAGCTGGTGATCTCATGCATGTTTCAGTGTTATTTGCCTCGAAGCGAGCATAGAGGTAGTTTAGCTCGTCTGGTAGGCTCGTGTCACTGGGCAGCTCTCGGCTGTGCTTCCCTTTGTAGTCTGTAATGATTTGCAGGCCCTGCCACATCTGACAAGCACAGAGCCGGTGTAGTACGACTCGATCTTAGTCCTGTATTGACGCTTTGCCTGTTTGATGGTTCGTCGGAGGGCATAGCGGGATTTCTTATCAGCTTCCGGGTTAGAGTCCCGCTCCTTGAAAGCAGCAGCTCTAACCTTTTGCTCAGTGCGGATGCTGCCTGTAATCCATGGCTTCTGGTTGGTGTATGTATGTACGGTCACTGTGGGGACGACGTCATCGATGCTGTTATTGATGAAGCCAAAGACAGATGTGGCGTACTCCTCAGTGCCATTGGAGGTATCCCGGAACATATTCCAGTCTGTGCTAGCAAAACAGTCCTGTAGCTTAGCGTCTGCTTCATCTGACCACTTTTTTATTGACCGAGTCACTGGTGCTTCCTGCTTTAATTTTTGCTTGTAAGCAGGAATCAGGAGGATGGAATTATGGTCAGATTTGCCAAATGGAGTGCGAGAGAGAGCTTTGCATGTGTTGGGGTTCGTTCCTTGTTCCTTGTCAATCATTGGCTCATTGGTGAAATTAGCATTCAGACTGTCTTTAATTAAATCATTCAAAAACCTTTATTAATGCATTTGCAGACAGAAGTTGACAACTGCAAAATAGAAAAGGGTCTGAATTGGTTTATGATTCCTACAGTCATATCTTAGTGATGTCACTGCCTACGTCATTACCTTCTACTCGTGAAACCAAAATCATGCCTACACAGCTATATAAAACAAGAGTTTTAGTGTTATCTAAAAGCTCAGCAGTAAATGTCCAAGTTGATTTATAGTGGAATGTCTGACTAGTCTCTTATCTCTTACAGTCCCCTGCAGAGTTCTGTCTCAGTCACACATTTCTCAGACAGTTTATTTATAGGAGGCAGAGATTAGAAAAGACTGTGGAACAATATTAAACTTTTAGAATGAATATATATATTGTTAATCTGTAGTCTAGGACCCTATAAATGTAAGGAGGGAGGGGTCTTATAACCCCTCCCCTTCTATTAATACAACATAAGCATAATCAATTATTATAATACATCAAACATTTGGTACAGCCCCTATCATGACCCCAAGGTGAACCCCTGACATATGCATCTCTGTGTGTGGAGTATAGGTGGTCCAGAGTTCTTTTCCCTCTGGTTGGACAGTTAACATGCTGATAGAAATTTGGTAAAACTGATTTAAGTTTCCCTGCATTAAAGTCCCCGGCTACTAGGAGGGCCGGCTCTGGCTGAGTGTTTTCTTGTTTGCTTATGGCGGAATACAGCTCATTCAACGCTATCTTAGTGCCAGCCTCTGTCTGTGGTGGTATTTAAACAGCTACAAAGAATATAGATGAAAACTCTCTCGGTAGGTAGTGTGGTCTGCAGCTTATCATGAGAACATAAAATTATAGTTTAATAGCCTATCTTGTAGGACATTTGCTTGTCAATAACCCTTAGAGACGATGGCAACATGGGTAATTTATTCAAAAGAAAAACATATTTCTTAAAGGTCTCTCTGGGGCACTATTACTTTATTACGCTAGATGTAGCCATCACGCTTCTACAAACTACAACCTTTTAGTTGTACTACTGTAACACTAACTGATCTTTATTATTCGAATAAAAAATAATGTTTTAAGTGAGAATAGGCATCAGTCTGAATCCGAAAAAGGAAATTCACATGAGCACCACAAAACCTGTTCCACCCATGCTCTACCAAGGTTTTCCAGCACACAGCTTTGACCTACTACAGTAGTTATGTTGGTATTGTACTTCAAACTATGTGTAGGAAGGTTGCTTAGGATTCAAACCTGGTCGGATTTACCAAATGGAGTGCGAGGGAGAGCTTTGTACGCGTCTCTGCGTGTGGAGTACAGGTGATCTAGAAAATGTTTTCCCTCTGGTTGCACATTTAACATGTTGATGGACATTTTGGTAGAACTGATTTAAGTTTCCCTGCATTAAAGTCTCCGGCCACTAGGAGCGCCGCCTCTGGGTGAGTGGTTTCCTGTTTGCTTATTTCCTTATACCCCTGACTGAGTGCGGTCTTAGTGCCAGCATCTGTTTGTGGTGGTAAATAAACAGCCACGAAAAGTATAGCTGAAAACTCTCTAGGCAAGTAGTGTGGCCTGCAATTTATCACAATATACTCTACTTCAGGTGAGCAAAATCTAGACCCCACATACATACCCAGTAATAATACAATCATCATTGTTACCTACAATATGGAAACTTAAATCTTTGCAAAAGGGAAATGATTTATTTTGCTTATGTTATGCAGGGATGCACACATAATCACGTGCGTGTACCCACACACACCAACATATGCATGCTCACAAACACACCTGAAGAGTCCTGCTGGGGAGAACTGGAAGCAAATGGGTCTTCATCCTCAGACAACATTTGTGAAGACACCTGTGTGGCTGAGGAGTTAGATGGCTCCTCATCCTAAGGCTACAAGATCATTTCTGAAGAGGCCTGTGTGGCTGAGGAGTTAGATGGCTCCTCATCCTAAGGCTACAAGATCATTTCTGAAGAGGCCTGTGTGGCTGAGGAGTTAGATGGCTCCTCATCCTAAGGCTACAAGATCATTTCTGAAGAGGCCTGTGTGGCTGAGGAGTTAGATGGCTCCTCATCCTAAGGCTACAAGATCATTTCTGAAGAGGCCTGTGTGGCTGAGGAGTTAGATGGCTCCTCATCCTAAGGCTACAAGATCATTTCTGAAGAGGCCTGTGTGGCTGAGGAGTTAGATGGCTCCTCATCCTGACCAGTGCCAGAGGGTGCTCCAAAATATTTCAGAAGTGCCCCTGAATTTGCATTGAAATACAGTATATGAGTCTGACACCCCAAATACATTTGTTGCACGTTTAAATATACATGTCATTATGCACAATTTATCAAACTTTCAGAATAGGAACCAAATTAACCATACAACCTCCTTGGCTAATACTAGTCATAAGACACCCCAAAAGACTCAATATATCACAAAAGATACAAAATATCAGCATAATATAGATGTCTTTTAAGTTAGCCTACAGCATTGGAAATTCCCCTTACGGAGCTCAGGACCTAGTCAATACAATCACAGAAAACCTCAATGAAAGTTAACCAAATCAATCATGTGCTAGTTAGGTTGTAATGGTTTTGCTGCAGGCTGCACACATTATCATGACGAAACTGTGAAATGATATCCAATGTTAAGTAAGCTAGTTGGACAGAAAACGGAATATTGTCGCTCTGTGTGTAATAGCATAGCAAGCAACATAGCTACATAGGCTAGTATAACACTTATTTGTTAGCCTATTTCATTACATGCATAATATTATACTCATAAAGAGATGACATAGCTGCATACCTTTTATCTTTTGCGTTTTTCTCCTCCTTGGCTTAGTCTCGTAGTGAGGAGCCTATAAAAAGTTGCTAGATTCATAAACATTTTTGGCAATTCTGAAATGTATTGGAATAAATTACCAAACTATAAAACTAGCTAGCCAGCTATGGGTAACTGTAGCTAGCTACATGGCAGGAGGGTTACCTAGCTATGTTAGCTTACAAGGTACTTACACGCAAAAATTAAAGCATGAAGCACCATTGACTCGGCCTATAAAAAAGTGGTCAGATGAAGCAGATGCTAAACTACAGGACTGTTTTGCTATCACAGACTGGAACATGTTCCGGGATTCTTCCGATGGCATTGAGGAGTACACCATATCAGTCACTGGCTTTATCAATAAGTGCATCGAGGACGTCGTCCCCACTGTGACTGTACGTACATACCCCAACCAGAAGCCATGGATTACAGGCAACATTTGCACTGAGCAAAAGGGTAGAGCTGCCGCTTTCAAGGTGCAGGACTCTAACCCGGAAGCTTACAAGAAATCCTGCTATGCCCTGCGACGAACCATCAAACAGGCAAAGCGTCAATACAGGGCTAAGATTGAATCATACTACACAGGCTCCGATGCTCGTCTTATGTGGCAGGGCTTGCAAACTATTACAGACTACAAAGGGATGCACAGCCGCGAGCTGCCCAGTGACATGAGCCTACCGGACGAGCTAAATCACTTCTATGCTCGCTTCGAGGCAAGCAACACTGAGGCATGGATGAGAGCATCAGCTGTTCCGGACGACTGTGTGATCACGCTCTCCGTAGCCGACGTGAGTAAGACCTTTAAACAGGTCAACATACACAAGGCTGTGGGGCCAGACGGATTACCAGGACGTGTGCTCTGGGCATGTGCTGACCAACTGGCAGGTGTCTTCACTGACATTTTCAACATGTCCCTGATTGAGTCTGTAATACCAACATGTTTCAAGCAGACCACCATAGTCCCTGTGCCCAAGAACACAAAGGCAACCTGCCTAAATGACTACAGACCCGTAGCACTCACGTCCGTAGCCATGAAGTGCTTTGAAAGGTTGGTAATGGCTCACAACACCATTATCCCAGAAACCCTAGACCCACTCCAATTTGCATACCGCCCAAACAGATCCACAGATGATGCAATCTATTGCACTCCACACTGCCCTTTCCCACCTGGACAAAAGGAACACTTGTGAGAATGCTATTCATTGACTACAGCTCAGCATTCAACACCATAGTCCCCTCAAAGCTCATCACTAAGCTAATGATCCTGGGACTAAACACCTCCCTCTGCAACTGGATCCTGGACTTCCTGACAGGCCGCCCCCAGATGGTGAGGGTAGGTAGCAACACATCTGCCACGCTGATCCTCAACACTGGAGCTCCCCAGGGGTGTGTGCTCAGTCCCCTCCTGTACTCCCTGTTCACCCACGACTGCATGGCCTGGCACGACTCCAACACCATCATTAAGTTTGCAGACGACACAACAGTGGTAGGCCTGATCACCGACAACAACGAGACAGCCTATAGGGAGGAGGTCAGAGACCTGGCCAGGTGGTGCCAGAATAACAACCTATCCCTCAACGTAACCAAGAGTAAGGAGATGATTGTGGACTACAGGAAAAGGAGAACCACATCAATAACAAACTAGAATGGTCCAAACACGCCAAGACAGTCGTGAAGAGGGCACGACAAAGCCTATTCCCCCTCAGGAAACTAAAAAGATTTGGCAAGGTTCCTGAAATCCTAAAAAGGTTCTACAGCTGCAACATCGAGAGCATCCTGTCATGACGTTGGCCTGTTGGGGGGAGGTTTATGACCCCCATAAATACCTTTCCCCTTTTTCCTCTCCCTACTCTACTGATGTGACTATTGAAAATCCCTTTGTTAACATAGAGAGTCTGGGAACATCAAAAGGTGGGAAACGCAACCATATTTCGGTAATGGAACCAGTTGAAAATATGCGTTGGTACTTAATGAATATGATGTCAGTTCGGTTGTCATCTGAGACATTATTACTGATGACAGGATGACATAAACTGTATCTGGGAAAGTCTACACATTCTAGTTATCAGATTCACATGGAATTGTTGTGCAATTTAAATGTTTAAATATTAAACTATTTGTGAAAAGATTAAATGTAATTTTAGCTTCTAAATAAGAGAATTGGTTTTCATGAGTGAACTATGCTCAACTCAGTGGCCCCGCCCATGTGAACAGACATTGGTTGTAAAACTATGAAACACGGCCCTCTCTACCAACCCTATCTAAGCCCCTTTACGAAAATGTAACTTCCTGTTACGAGGACGTGAGGACGACGGTCCTACGTTAAAAGGGCTTAAATAATAACGAAATTAGCATCTTGTTCAATGTGAAGGTGACGATCGACATGCCGAAAGGATGAATTTCGACTATACCAGCCAGAATATAGCAAGAGCTTAAAAGTATGGCAACTTGGTATGAACTTGGAACTCCTATTCACCCCAGAAGTGATACCTCCTAGCCGTTGAGTTAGCAGCAGCCGCTGTAAACGTGGGCTAGGAAAGGACGCACGACGTACCCAGTCTAACACACACAACGATACTACAACATATCCAGTTTACCACCAGAGACATTCTTCAGAGGACAGAGATACATGCTGGACAACCCGGCCTTCTATCTACGACCAATCTACCGAAGCGCAGCTCAGAGTAAATATTTATTGCATTTTCCTTTTTCAAATGGGCGGTTATTTAGAATGCATAAGATATTGTATTTACGATAGCATAGCTGCCTACGGACCGATTGAGGAACAAAAAGATTTTGTGTCTCTGTCTTCCCGCACTTTCATTCAAAACCCAACTCCCTTTCTTTGTGTAACCAGCCGTCATATCTGTTCCGTCAGCTAGGGACGTTTTCCTTTATGACATAATTTGTAATCAATGTATGATACATTCTGTGTAGATGTAATTCTGTGTGATTATTTAGTAAATAATTAATTAAACCAAATTTTGTATTGCTGATTTAACTTGTTAGCCAGGGTTCGTGAAGATAACCAACAACTTTCAGATGAGTGAATAAAGTGACGATTAAATATTGACTTCTACTGATGTAAAAGATAACTAGGTCTTTAAGAGTTTATTCGGAAGATAACAGCTCTATAAAACATTATTTCATGGTGCCCTGACTTTCTAGTTAATTTCATTTATCTGATTAGCTTAACCAGGTAATATTAATTACAGAGAGATGATTTTATAGAATAGCATGTTATATCACTTAATCCGGCATAGCCAAAGACACGACAATCCTGACTTGTTGCATCACTGCCTGGTACGGCAATTGCTCGGCCTCTGACCGCAAGGCACTACAGAGGGTAGTGCGTACGGCCCAGTAAATCACTGGGGCTAAGCTGCCTGCCATCCAGGACCTCTACACCAGGCGGTGTCAGAGAAAGGCCCTAAAAATTGTCAAAGACCCCAGCCACCCCAATCATAGACTGTTCTCTCTACTACCGCATGGCAAGCGGTACCGGAGTGCCAAGTCTAGGATAAAAAGACTCCTGAACAGGTAATCAAATGGCTACCCGGACTATTTAAATTGTGTGCCCCCCTCCCCCCAAACCCTCTTTTTACGCTGCTGCTACTCTCTGTTTATCTTATATGCATAGTCACTTTAACTATACATTCATGTACATACTACCTCAATTGGGCCGACCAACCAGTGCTCCCGCACATTGGCTAACCGGGCTATCTGCATTGTGTCCCGCCACCCACCACCCGCCAACCCCCCTTTTACGCTACTGCTACTCTCTGTTCATCATATATGCATAGTCACATTAACCATATCTACATGTACATAGTACCTCAATCAGCCTGACTAACCGGTGTCTGTATGTAGCCTCACTACTTTTATAGCCTCACTACTGTATATTGCCTGTCTTTTTACTGTTGTTTTATTTCTTTACTTACCTATTGTTCACCTAACACCTTTTTTGCACTATTGGTTAGAGCCTGTAAGTAAGCATTTCACTGTAAGGTCTACACCTGTTGTATTCGGCGCACGTGACAAATAAACTTTGATTTGATGTTCCACCGCTATAAATGCTGTGAATAACATTTAAACTAATGCCCATATGCTCTCCATTAGAAATGCCTGTAACAGCATCCCCACCAAATCCTGCTGCTGAGGATGAACCACTGTCTACAGACCCTGCTGCTGAGGATAAACCACTGTCTACAGACCCTGCTGACTGGCATTCAGTTCTGACTGACAGAATTCGGACACAACTAGTTTGCAGAGGACCAAGTGAGGTACCACCTGACTTTGTTTTCCCAAGGAATGAGAGTGATGGAAGAAGTTGCCACCACCAGTATTTCAGGAAGACCTTGGTGAGTGATGAAAAAAAAATCCCTAGAAGTTGGTTGGTGTATTCTGAAAGAAACAACAGCCTCTTCTGCTGCAAATTCTCTTCTAAGAAGAAAATGTATTTAGCAAACTCAGGACTGACAGACTGGAAACATGCAAGTTCTTTGCTGACCACACGACAGCAGTCCAGAACACCAAAACTGCATGAAAACAATGAAAGAACTGGCAATGAGGATCAAAAAAGGGGAAACAATTGATAAGCATGAGATGGCACTTATGGAGGCTGAGAGGATAAGATGGAGAGAGGTGTTGACACGTCTGACTGCTAGTCTGCAGTCTCTGGCAATTAGAAATCTGGCACTAAGGGGACACACAGAAACACTGTCCTCTCCATCAAATGGAAATATCCTCAGAGTTTGAACTGATGGCACAATCTGATCAGTCATGAAAGAGCACCTTAACCGTGTCCAAAAAGGGAGTCACACCACCAGCTACCTTGGCCACCAAATACAGAATGAACTCATTGATTTGTTGAGCAGCAAGGTCATTTCAATAATAGTGAGTGACATCAAGCTGGCAAAAATGATTCTCTATCATTCTAGATTGCACCTCAAATGTCAGCCACACTGAACAGTTGTCAGTTGTGATTAAAATTGTGTCACTGTAGGAGGAGCCCCACAAAGGAACATTTTATGGGGGTTTTGGAGGTAGAGTCCACAGGTCAACATTTGGCATCCCTGATTCTCAAAAGATTAGAGGAGGTAAAAATTCAGAGGACAATCTTATGATAATGGGGCCAACATGAGAGGCAAAAACAAAGGTGTCCAAGCCAGACTCCTGGAAATGAATCCAAGAGCTCTATTTGTGTCATGTGGGGCTCACACATTGAACCTGGTTGTGGCTGATACTGCTAAAAGTTCTGTCGATGCCACACTTTACTTTGACATCTTACACAAACTATATACCTTGTTCTCAGCCTCCACACAGCGATGGACCATCCTGAAAAAACACATGGACATCCCTTTGAAGATGTGGACTGAGACAGGGTGGGAGAGTAAAGATAAGAGTGTCGAGCCACTGAGGTAGCAGGCAGCAGCGGTGAGAGAGGCACTGATTGAGGTGAGGGATCAAACCAAAGACCCTGTGATAAAGACTGAGGCCCAGTCCTTGTCAGAGGTGGGATCATACCGCTTCAGCATCTGTACAGTGGTGTGGTATGACATCTTGAGCCAGATCCAACATGTGAGCAAGCTGATGCAGTCTCCCAGTATGCATGTGGATGTTGCAGTCAGTCTTCTCAGAAAGACAGAGGTCTCAGCAACTACATGGCAACAGGCTTTATGACTGCACAAACGTCAGTCAAGGATATTTGCGAGGGTATGAATGTAGAGGAAGTTCTACAACAAAAAAGGCTGAGGTCCACAAAGCGCCACTTTTCATACAAATCATTTGATGAGCATTTGAGTGATGCACTGAAGAAGCTGGAGGTGACATTTTTCAATGTCGTTGTTGATGCTGCCACCTCAGCCCTACAGGAAAGATTTTCCACATTGGAAAATGTGAGAGAGAAGTTTGGAGTGCTGTCAACCTTCCAAAGTCTCTCGAATGAGGAGTTGACAGAACAATGTGAGGCCCTTATTATGACACTGCACTATAAAGAACACTCAGACTTGGATGGCAGAGAGCTTGCACAGGAACTGAAGAACTTGCCTGACTTGCCATCAAAAACCATGACCCTGCGTGAGCTGCAGTAATTTATACACGAAAGGGAGCTCTCAGAAATATATCCAAATTTGTGGACTGCTCTCAGAATTTGTCTTACTCTTCCAGTGACCGAAGCTGAAGCAGAGGAGCTATTCAGAGCTGAAGCTCATCAAATCCTACCTGAGGTCCACCAGGTCACAGGAACGTCTTAGTGGCCTTGCTGTCATCAGTATTAACCATGCAATTGCTAGGTAGATTTCTTATGATGATGGAATTGATGACTTTGCATCAAGGAAGGCAAGAAAGGTTTAGGGTTTAGATGGCAGTTGTGCAATTTAGTTTGTGTTTGAAAAAAAAAAGTGCAATAGTGTAATAATCAGGTTCTTTTCTCTATAAGTGTGTTACTCTATTTGTGTGCAATTTAGTTTTATCTGTGTTTTCTGTTAGCAATAGGATAATAATTTGATTATCTTATTTGTATTTTTATACTACAATTTGTTTCCATTTGTCTTTGTTACTTCTTTTTGATATTTATGAGTTATTTTTGTATATATTTATATCGTTTTAAATGTTTTGATTATTTATGTGTTGGGGGGTTCATACAAGCTAGAACCGCCAGGTGTCACTCAGAGCCCATCCAGTGAGAAGGTCTATTCACTTTATGGCCTCTGTGTGAGTGATGGAGACAGTGCGCTGCGTAATATGTAACAGAAAAAAACAGAATGTCTACGGTCCAAACACTTTAAAGACACACCCTCGTCCACTTACCCTCGCCTTATGCCCTTGGGGATATCCCAGTCACCATTAAAGGCCGTCCAAATTATTAGCCACGCAAGGGAAGTTTGCAACGTAAGCCCCTCAGCACTCGTTTTTAGTCGAACGTTATTTAGCTAATTAATTTGCTAGCTATCATACAGTAGGCGTATATTAATAATTGTATATTTAATGTAAGTAGAAATGCAATCATAATTGACTGTAGCGCATATAAAGCACCCTCAAATTACCGGTGGCTGAAAACACAATCATCGCGGGATGAACGAGTGACGGATTTCCGACCAAGGGCGGTCCATTTAAAAATCATTACTTCCTCGCGCTGCAAGTGTTTACTCGTCATGAGGGGGCGCTCAAGATAGGGGCATGAGAGGTCGTAGCATTTCTAGCTGAGGAACAATTTTGGGGTTTTCTTACAAAGTTTATACATTTTAGGCTGTAGTTGCAAAAAAGAAAAAAGATTTAGCCATACAATGCAGCTATTTTGAATTGTTTTGTAATTAATCAAGCCATTGAAATTGATTTTTTTTGACGATTTCCAACCAACAAGCTAGCTATGAAAGTTTCAGCGTGTTTAGCTAACATTAGCTAGCTAACATCTTCATATAGCTAGCAGCATGGAGTCAGGACATAACAAAACTGTTGCTGAGATAATGGATGTTGAGATGTCCAAGGAGAAAGAGGAATTGCAGAAACCTATTCATATGCTTGCAGTGTAGAAAAGCGGGGTGAATGTGATTCATATCCGAATACACCAACCAAGGAGCAACTGCCAAAAAGGCTGAGAAGCGAACCATCACTGAGCCAATTACAGGACAACATCGTGCGGGAGATGGATTATGCTGTTGGTAGATGTCAACCACATTCAATTCATTGTTGTGAATACTTATGCTACCAATATCAAGTCAAGTAACTATTTATTTAGATACATTAAGAGCAAAAGAAGTAAAATTAGGTATAATTTTCCATTAGCCAAAGTAATGTGGGGTGGAGATTGTAATACAGTATTACATGATCATCTAGATAGATGGCCTCCTAAGGATAGCAATTCTGATTGTGAGATAAGGAATATATGTCTAAGGTTAGGTGTTCTAGAAATTTGGAGACATAAGATTATGTTTACATGGAGTACCAAAGATATCTATACAATCCGGAATTGATTTCTGGCTGATATGTGAAGATATGGCTGACAAAGTTGATACAGTCTCAATTGAACCAAAGATTTTTAACAGACCACAAAGGGATTTCAATAAAGATAAATATGCTTGGTTTGTCAACAAAAAAAGTTAGTAAAGGTTACTGGAAATTTAACAAGACTTTACTAGACAATTAAGTATTTAAGAAGGAATTATTGATAAATATTGGAACCTTGCGTGTGTTATGAATACATTTGGAACTTACTGGGAACTAATGAAATGTGATATAAGGGTGTTGGCTATTTCAATGGGGAAAGAAATTGCTCGTGCCGCGAGAGAAAGAATATAACATCATAAAGGGAATAAGTGATTATACAACAAAAAAACTGATCGAACTATAAGGAATTACTGGAGCTATCATCACTGCAAATGCAGTTAGTATATCTACGAGGAAAAGGCCCAGGGAGTGTTTGTAGAACCAGAACAGTATTTGGAATCTCTTCCCTAAGTATTTATTTGACTCTGTTGGTGGTTTAGAATTTCTGCTTCGATGGAATTTTGATGTTGATAAAATCCCAGTAAAATTGGCCAAATTCCATAAGCAGGCACCTTTATACATTTACATGTTAGTCATTTAGCAGACACTCTTATCCAGAGTGACTTACAGTAGTGAATGCATACATTTCATACTTATTTTTTTTTTCTGTGCTGGCCCCCCGTGGGAATCGAACCCACAACCCTGGTGTTGCAAACACCATGCTCTACCAACTGAGCTACAGGGAAGGCTGTTTATCTTGGATGTTAGCCTATAAAAATACTTTCTATGGAACAACAAAGATATGCGATTTAAAAATAAGTCTTTTTTTTTTTCATTACTGGTTTAAGAATACAATTATTTTGGTTGGTCAGTTACTGAATGAGGATGGATATCAACTCTCATATGGGGAATTTCTTGCTCATTTTAGAATTCCAATAACCCCAAAAGAATATGCAATTTGGGTGCAGGTAGCCTAGTGGTTAGAGCATTGGACTAGTAACTGGAAGGTTGCAAGATCGAATCCCCGAGCTGACAAGGTACAAATCTGTCGTTCTGCCCCTGAACAAGGCAGTTAACCCACTGTTCCTAGGCCGTCATTGAAAATATGATTTTGTTCTTATCTGACTTGCCTAGTAAAATAAAAAATAGTTTTTGATGCGATTCCAAAGGGGATTATATTTCTTTTAAATTCCTCTGTGGTTGATGTAAGTAACATATATTTTAAATGAAAATATATTCATTGGCAATATTAACATCCTCAAAGATAAACGTAGTAATTAATAAACAGATTAGAAATATTGTTTGTGATACTACATTTCCCTCAGCAAGATGTTTTGGGTCAAATATCTATGGTGATATACAATGGGGGAAAGCTAGGAAAATTCCTAACAAATATTGTCAGTAACAAGGTAAAGGAAGTTTCATTTAAAATGTTACATATAATTTATCCTGTGAAACATGTTTTGCAAAGATTCAAGCTGAAAATTGACTATAATTGGGATTTCTGTGTTTTTTTTTTTTTACCTGTAGTTATAGTAGATTTTTGGGGGATTGACATACAGAACTTTGTTACAAAGAAAATGGGACAGGTTGTACATTAATGGTTTTGATATAATGATTTATTTCAGAAATTCTGACAATGACATATGTAGTATATTTAATTCAACTGCTAGTAATATTAGGTAAAGTTCAAATTGAGAAATGCAAATGGTCTAATTCAAAACCTATTTTTTTCCCTTTTATAAATGAATTTAAACAATATGGCACTACTTTAACAAAAATGAAAAACAAAAGGCAATTAAAACTTGTATTATTAATGATTATGATTTGTTTCTTTAGGATTCCTGGCAATGTAAATAGTTTATGTATGCTTGTTTGCATGTGACTATTCCTTTTATCTGATGATAATTGTAAATAAAATACAAAGAATTAATTAAAAACAGTGTATACTCGTCAGACGTAATGACACGTCATCAGAAGTGTCCACTTAAGGGCTGAGGGGATAGGGTGTGTCTTTTAAGTGTTTGGATTGCGGCCACTGACAATGGGTTGGGCTTGAGATGCTGGTTGGGTTGACTCGCCCATCCGCCAAGCCTGACGAGAATGAGCCTGCAGGCCTTTCCAAGTCATTTAAACAGGTTTAGGCTACTGTGCGCGGATTACGTTTCAAACTAGGGTGGGGCTTTCGGATTTGATCAGTAAAAAAGGTGTCGCCTACAAACCCATAACGGTATTTGGACGCCTGACCGCTTCTATCCGCACTGTCTGGTCTTTCTTTGTCGAACATGTTTCGCTGTGGACTTGCGTATCCAAGATGCAGGTGGATCGTACCACTTCTTTTGCTTTTTGCGATTATATTTGACATTATTGCAATTGCTGCTACTTCGGGATGGGTTGAGGACAAGGACGCAATGTCCCACTACGCAAGTATGTGGAGTCAATGCCGAGGTCGGAATGACATCTGGGAATGCAAATCTCTCATGGAATTCTGTAAGTATCATATTGAAAGAAAATCTATAAAGATTCACATAACAGCCCTAATCATAGTGACAAGGAAAATGACACTATATATTAATTATTTGGCAATATAGCCTACTGTACTATAGTGTATTTATTCAGAATTTGATTTGGAGACTGCTATTTGTGGAACGTTCCAACAGGAATCTGTTCCAAAGTACAAGGTTTGCCAACAAACAACGCATACAAAGTAGCATGATCAGTTCAACTAGCTGCCGAAAAACGTAATTAAATAACCCACTCCCTACAACGTTGTATGCGTTTGTTGGCAACCTTGTTATTTCTGAAGTTTTTGGAACAGATTCCTGTTGGAACGTTCCACAAATTATACCCACCCCCTGATCAAGATCATAATAACTAATATTCAGCCTACACAGTACAAAAGGTATTCTGCAGAGACATTTCATTAGTTGTATATTGTTTGTTGGGCAAGTGCATGGGCCTACTTCATGAACAACCTATTTCTTTACTTCGGTCCACAATTCCTTTTACTTAAGTCAGCCCTCAACAAGCAAAGGAATGCTCTCCTGGGAGTTTTTCAATGGCAAAGTGGCAGCCAGTCATAGTAAACTTCGATCAACACTTTATTTTCCCTGTTTCCCATTGTCTTTACCCCCTGTTTGTTGGTGTTTTCCTGCACATTTTACAGCTACTATAACATCTCAACTCATGGTAATCAGAAAACATTTCTGATCAAGTACATATCCACTCAGATCCTTTCTCATACTAAATTAAAATGTTGGCTGCTTTAGATATATTGTAAGAATAGAAATCAAACGTCAGAGGCTGCGTCAACTTTTTAACATGCAACCAATGTTCCAATTCCTAACAATAGTATATAATAGAACAAAATATAATAGAGAATTGCCTTTGAATATTGGTATTAACAGGCAGGATGGATTCATATCAAGTTGCTTTCTCAGTCATGTTCTCAGGGCTATTTTTAGACGTGTGATGAGTGCCCCTACCAAGCTGGAGAGGTCCTGCTACAAACCGCTGCCTGACAATCTGTGGCGAGAAAAGATTGAGAAAATACCTCTGTCTTCACAGGACGCTGGTGAAAAATATCCATGTCTGGTACATTCGGAACATATGCTATTACTCAGAACTCAGGATGTACTGCTGCAGTCAGTCAGTCAGTTAGGACAGCTGTGTTGCTCTCAGTAAACAACATTGTTGATGTTATAAGGAGAGGAAAAGACAGTTACACTTATCCCAGTGTCCTTGCTCAGTCAGTGGGTTACTTATCCCAGTGTCCTTGCTCAGTCAGTGGGTTACTTATCCCAGTGTCCTTGCTCAGTCAGTGGGTTACTTATCCCAGTGTCCTTGCTCAGTCAGTGGGTTACTTACCCCAGTGTCCTTGCTCAGTCAGTGGGTTACTTACCCCAGTGTCCTTGCTCAGTCAGTGGGTTACTTACCCCAGTGTCCTTGCTCAGTCAGTGGGTTACTTACCCCAGTGTCCTTGCTCAGTCAGTGGGTTACTTACCCCAGTGTCCTTGCTCAGTCAGTGGGTTACTTACCCCAGTGTCCTTGCTCAGTCAGTGGGTTACTTACCCCAGTGTCCTTGCTCAGTCAGTGGGTTACTTACCCCAGTGTCCTTGCTCAGTCAGTGGGTTACTTACCCCAGTGTCCTTGCTCAGTCAGTGGGTTACTTACCCCAGTGTCCTTGCTCAGTCAGTGGGTTACTTACCCCAGTGTCCTTGCTCAGTCAGTGGGTTACTTACCCCAGTGTCCTTGCTCAGTCAGTGGGTTACTTACCCCAGTGTCCTTGCTCAGTCAGTGGGTTACTTACCCCAGTGTCCTTGCTCAGTCAGTGGGTTACTTACCCCAGTGTCCTTGCTCAGTCAGTGGGTTACTTACCCCAGTGTCCTTGCTCAGTCAGTGGGTTACTTACCCCAGTGTCCTTGCTCAGTCAGTGGGTTACTTACACAAATGCAACAATTCATTTACCCTAAACTGTGGGATTGCATAGCCCAGTAGTGAACAAAGCAGGCAGGTGGAATTGGTTAGTTTATAACTAGTCAGATAATACAAATCAAGGAGAATGATATATTCTGTTTTATTATGCGGTGTATGTGGAGTCAGTGCTGCTGGTCCAAGGTTAACAATGTTTGGGTGAGTGCAGTTGGCTGTAATGTCGCTATCTGACTGGTGCCATCAAGATGAACTAGTATTGACGTATTACCACTGGAATCAAATCAAATCAAATTTATTATGGAACACAACTTTGTTGTGATTAATCAACCTCAGCCGGATGTTGTCCATTCCAAGGGCCACTTCCTGTCCCTTCCTGGGTGGGAAGATGGCATGGATGGATTCTCTGCAATTAGTGGTGTCATGTTGCATGGATGATGTTATGGGATTTGTTTTTCACAATCAAACCCGTGTGAACATTTTACATTTTCTCTGTATATTGTGTAATAACACAGTAATTACTCTTGTATCAACATTGTTTTAATATTGTCAGACTAATTTATTAATCACTCAATAATAGGAATTGCTTAATGGGGTTGAGCGTTTTTGTGTGATTATTAGGCTATGTAAAGTTTTTTTTGCCAAATCAATGTGATAGAGCCTACCTAAAACTGCAAGCATACCTCTTAGCTTGGAGTCACATAATGAACTTGCTCATTTAAAATGCACAGTGCATGAATGAAATCAACAATACTCAAACGTGTACCTGACCAAAACAGTGCCAAAATCAATGATAGAATCAGTAATTAATCGCTGTAGACGACGACTCAACTGATTCAATCGATTTAAGTTCAGACCCATACTTTTTCAAATTAACAACATTGGTTTGCCATTGGTTGTTTATTTTGAACTTGATTAGGAAAGACACAAGACAGATATTCCCCTTCTGGAGAGTATTTAGACTCAGGCGTATTTGTGAGCTATCTTCGGCCCTGTGAGCTGTCCACATCACACTGTTTGAATTAGATTAAAGTACTCACACTAGCATTTTAAAGAGATCCTTCACTAGCATTTTAAAGAGATCCTTCACTAGCATTTTAAAGAGATCCTTTGCAACAGTCAAACAACTAACAGTCGGTTACTAATACACTAAAACTGTTCTCGACCATGGACTTGAGATCCAGAGAAGCACATCATTTTGAGTGTGAGAATATCTACATTTTCTGAACACAAGGGACATTATCTTTTCTAACGCCACCTCTCTGTACATCTGTTTAATGTTTAAGTGATACTCTACTGTATGGTTTAGTACACACAAAGTTAAACTTGTTAGACGAGGATCCCGTTGTCTGTTAGAGGCAAGTGAAGGCATGACTGCAGTGCCTGAAGCTCAGGCGTAGGCTGCCTGCCATTTAATCCTGATGGTAGACAGAGAGTGAATAATTTAAGGTGTGAGCTCTGCATTTGTGTGCAACAGATGTCAGTTAATAACCTACCACCAGTAATGTGTGTTGAAATACGATGCCGTTGTGATAGTGTAGAACAAAGGTTTGCTCCGCATTGCTTTGTGTTGCGGCATGACAATGTACTACCTTCCTTACCTAATACAGGTGTAAATATTAGACTATAAATTGGGCCTTCCTCTATTATACTTATGCTAAATAGTTTATTCTATTCTACTGACATTTGCTTTTTGTTCATGTTCTTATATTTTCTTATTTGTTATTGTTGCTTTGTCCAGCATGAACCTGCCAGTAACCATGTGTTTCATGTACATACGACTCTAATAAAACTTGGAACTTGAAACTACTGCAAGCGAGGGTACTTCCTGCAACATTGTGCAAGCACATTGCTGGTTTCTTTAACATTCAAGAGAAGGAGATCAAACCAGACCCCTAAATAGCTATCAGTCTCTCATTCACAACCTAATCTGATTGGGGGACAAATCTTTCATTTGTGAGAATTTCTTATTGCAGAATTCCATGGACAATGTGTTTTAAACGTAGTGGATGCATAATTACAACTTTTCTTTAAATCAGTTCTTGTTTTTTGGTGACCTCCTGGCCCTGTAATTGTTATTGTTGGGTGTGGTAGGATGTTTATTTTTTTTAATTGTTTTTGTTAAATACATATCTAATTTACATAAATATTCACACCCCTGAGTCAATACATGTTAGAATCACATTTATTCAAGTTAAGTTTCAATGTTATAAGTACAGTGAAATGCATTTCTTACAAACTCAAAACCCAACCAGTAATTAGTAATCAATAACAATGTATTACTAGATGAAAAAAAGAAAAGAGAAATAATAATAAAAAATATGAAATACACTAAGAATAGCATACTATAAACAGGAAATATTTAACAAGTTAGTTCCAATACCATATTTACATGTGCAGGGATACTGGAGTGATATGTATAAGGGTAAGGTGACTAGGCAACAGAATATAAGATAAATAGTAGCACAGTTTGTATGTGAGTGGGCGTGCGGGTATGTAGAGTCACTATAAATGTGTGTGAGTGATCAGGTGATGGATGGAGTGAGTGTGTGTGTGTTGGAGTGACAGTGTCTGTGCATAGAGAGCAAATACTGAAATAAAAGGTCAATAAACATACAAGGTAAACTCGGTCCGTGCAGCTATTTTGTTAGCTATTTATCAGTCTTATTGCTTGGGGATAGATGCTGTTCAAGCGCCTGTTGGTGTCAGATTTCTGGGTAAGTCTCTAAGAATGCAAATGCATGCTTTTCAACCGCTCGCTGCCCGCACCCGCCCGCCCGACTAGCATCCCTACTCTGGACGGTTCTGACTTAGAATATGTGGACAACTACAAATCCTAGGTGTCTGGTTAGACTGTAAACTCTCCTTCCAGACTCATATTAAACATCTTCAATCCAAAATTAAATCTAGAATCGGCTTCCTATTTCGCAACAAAGCCTCTTTCACTCATGCTGCCAAACATACCCTCGTAAAACTGACTATCCTACCGATCCTCGACTTCGGCCATGTCATTTACAAAATAGCCTTCAACACTCTACTCAGCAAATTGGATGCGGTCTATCACAGTGCCATCTGTTTTGTCACCAAAGCCCCATATACTACCCACCACTGCGACCTGTACGCTCTCGTTGGCTGGCCCTCGCTTCCTATTCTTTGCCAAACCCACTCGCTCCAGGTCATCTACAAGTCATTGCTAGGTAAAGCCCCGCCTTATCTCAGCTCACTGATCACCATAGCAACACCCACCCGTAGCATGCGCACCAGCAGGTATATTTCACTGGTCACCCCCAAAGCCAATTCCTCTTTTGGCTGCCTTTCCTTCCAGTTCTCTGCTGCCAATGACTGTAACGAATTGCAAAAATCACTGAAGCTGGAGACTCATATCTCCCTCACTAACTTTAAGCATCAGCTGACAGAGCAGCTTACCGATCACTGTACCTGTACACAGCCCATCTGTAAATAGCCCACCCAACTACCTTATCCACATATAATTTATTTTTGCTCTTTTGCACCCCAGTATCTCTACTTGCACATCATCATCTGCATGTCTATCACTCCAGTGTTAATAGTAACTTGTAATTATTTTGCCACTATTGCCTATTTATTGCCTTACCTCCCTAATCTTACTACATTTGCACACACTGCACATGGATTTTTCTATTGTGTTATTGACTGTACATTTGTTTATTTCATGTGTAACTCTGTTGTTTTTGTCGCACTGCTTTGCTTTAACTTGGCCAGGTCGCAGTTGTAAATGAGAACTTGTTCATAACTGGCCTACTTGGTTAGATAATGGTGAAATAAAACCATTTAAAAAATTTAATTTTTTTAAAAAAAGAACTTTACACACCTGGATTGCACATTATTCTTTTTAATATTCTTCAAGTTCTGTCAAGTTGGTTGTTGATCTTTGCTAGACAGACATTTTTCAAGTCTTGCCATGTATCTTCAGGATGATTTCATGTCAAAACTCTATCTAGGCCACTCAGGAACATTCAATGTCATCTTGGAAAGCAACTCCAGTGAATATTTGGCCTTGTGTTTTAGGTTATTGTCCTGCTGAAAGGTGAATTTGACACACAGTGTACAGTCGTGGCCAAAAGTTTTGAGAATGACACTTATTCATTTTCACAAAGTCTGCTGCCTCAGTGTCTTTAGAAATTTTTGTCAGATGTTACTATGGAATACTGAAGTATAATTACAAGCATTTCATAAGTGTCAAACGCTTTTATTAACAGTTACATGAAGTTGATGCAAAGAGTCAATATTTGCAGTGTTGACTCTTCTTTTTCAAGACCTCTGCTATCTTCCCTGGCATGCTGTCAATTTAACTTCTGGGCCACTTCTGACTGATTGCAGCCCATTCTTGCATAATCAATGCTTGGAGTTTGTCAGAATGTGTGGGTTTATGTTTGTCCACCCGCCTCTTGAGGATTGACCACAAGTTCTCAATGGGATTAAGGTCTGGGGAGTTTCCTGGCCATGGACCCAAAATATTAATGTTTTGTTCTCCGAGCCACGTAGTTATCACTTTTGCCTTATGGCAAGGTGCTCCATCATGCTGGAAAAGGCATTGTTCGTCACCAAACTGTTCCTGGATGGTTGGGCGAAGTTGCTCTCGGAGGATGTGTTGGTACCATTCTTTATTCATGGCTGTGTTCTTAGGCAAAATTGTGAGTGAGCCCACTCCCTTGACTGAGAAGCACATGAATGGTCTCAGGATGCTTTACTGTTGGCATGACACAGGACTAATGGTAGTACTCACCTTGTCTTCTCCGGACAAGCTTTTTTCCGGATGCCCCAAACAATCAGAAAGGGGATTCATCAGAGAAAATGACTTCACCCCAGTCCTCAGCAGTCCAATCCCTGTACCTTTTGCAGAATATCAGTCTGTCCCTGATGTTTTTCCTGGAGAGAAGTGGCTTCTTTGCTGTCCTTCTTGACACCAGGCCATCCTCCAAAATTCTTTGCCTCACTGTGCGTGCAGATGCACTCACACCTGCCTGCTGCCATTCCTGAGCAAGCTCTGTACTGGTGGTGCCCCGATCCCGCAGCTGAATCAACTTTAGGAGACGGTCCTGGCGCTTGCTTGATGATCCGATAAATGGTTGATTTAGGTGCAATCTTACTGGCAGCAATATCCTTGCCTGTGAAGCCCTTTTTGTGCAAAGCAATGATGACGGCATGTGTTTCCTTGCAGGTAACCATGGTTGAAAGAGGAAGAACAATGATTCCAACCACCACCCTCCTTTTGAAGCTTCCAGTCTGTTATTTGAACTCAATCAGCATGACAGAGTGATCTCCAGCCTTGTCCTTGTCAACACTCACACCTGTGTTAATGAGAGAATCACTGACATGATGTCAGCTGGTCCTTTTGTGGCAGGGCTGAAATGCAGTGGAAGTGTTTTTTGGGATTCAGTTCATTTGCATGGCAAAGAGGGACTTTGCAATTAATTGCAATTCATCTGATCACTCTTCATAACATTCTGGCGTATATGCAAATTGCCATCATACAAACTGAGGCAGCAGACTTTGTGAAAATTATTATTTGTGTCATTTTCAAAACTTTTGGCCACGACTGTATGTTGGAAGGCAGACTAAACCAGGTTTTCCTCTAGGATTTTGCCTGTGCTTAGCACTATTCCATTTCTTTTTATCCGTAAAAACACTCCCTGGTCCTTGCAGATTACAAGCATACCCATAACATGATGCAGCGACCACCATGCTTGAAAATATAAAGTGGTACTCCGTGATGTGTTGGATTTGCCCCAAAACGTAACGCTTTGTATTCAGGACATAAAGTTAATTTGTTTGGCACTTTTTTTTTTTTTTTTACAGTTTACAGTAGTGCCTTATTGCAAACAGGATGCATGTTTTGGAATATTTGTGTTCTGTACAGGCTTCCTTGTTTTCACTTTGTCATTTAGGTTAGTTTGTGGAATAATAACAATGTTGTTGATCCATCAGTTTTCTCTTATCACAACGATTGAACTCTGTAATTGTTTAAAAGTCACCATTGGCCTCACGGTAAAATCCCTGAGCGGTTTCCTCCCTCTCCGGCAACTGAGTTAGGAAGGACACCTTGTTCTTTGTAGTGACTTGGTGTATTGATACACCATCCAAAGTGTAAGTAATAACTTCACCATGCTCCAAGGGATATTCAATGTCTGCTTTTTACATTTTTACCCATCTCCCTGTTCTTTGTGGTTGAATCTGTGTTTGAAATTCACTGCTCGACTGAGGGACCTTACAATTATCTGTATGTGTGGTGTACAGAGATGAGGTAGTCATTCAAAAACACTATTATTGCCATTCAACTTATTATGTGACTTGTTAAGCACACTTTTACTCCTGAACTTATTTAGACTTGCCATAACAAAGGGGTTGAATACTTATTGACTCAAGACATTTAAACCTTTCATTTGTAATGAATTTGTGAAAATGTCTTAACAGAATTCCACTTTGACAAAATGGGGTATTGTGTGTAGGCCAGTGACACAAAATCTCAATTTAAATTCATTTTAAATTCATGCTGTAAAACAACTATGTGAAAAAAGTCAAGGGGTGTGACTACTTTCTGAAGGCACTGTACTAAACATTGCTTGTTGATGTGTTTTCAGCTTGGGCCCAGGCTGTGGCAGCTCTTATGATCATCGGCCTCATCATCCTCATCATCGCCTTCATCATCTCCTGTATCGCTCTCTGCTGCACCCTCAACATCAGCCTTCTGCCTGTCATCGGGGCCCTGCTCTTCATCACTGGTAAGAAACACAACACCTTTCTGTTCTTCTTGGGGCGGTTTCCTGGATTAATTTTACTCCTGGACTAAAAAGCAATCTCCATTGAAAATGCTTTTTAGCCCAATATTAGGCGTAATCTGTGTCAGGGAAACCACTCCCTTATGTTTTTGTACTTCCAGTGTCTGAGCTAATGGAGGAGAAGTTAGTTAGTGAAGACATAGTGAAATATTAACAACAGGATTTCCTTTTTTGTTAATTTGGCCTGCCTCAAAATGTATTGCTCCAAAACGCAAACTACAATTACTCTCATACTTTAGTGCTTCCTATGCTCCTCCACGTTCCGAGGGGGCTCAAGTAGCATGGCAGCCATAGCTACTGTGGAGTCGGCGAGTCCTAAAGCTAGTCTTCTTATTTGAACCGTTGCCAACGAGGAGAGGGAGTGGGAGTTGTTTGTGTCCCTACTCTGCTCTGAGGTTCAAGGAAGGGCTGAGAGAATGTTCTGCATCTGGCTGAATCACAGCACTGATAGTGAGATCATAGGAACACTCCCCCTCCTTGCAACTGCCCATGCCCCCCCCTTCTGCAGCTGCCACCCTAGTGTGAAACCTGATAGCCCAGCCCAGCCCGGCCTATGCCTAGGGGAAAAGAGAGGCTACACAGTCACTCAGAATTACCCTGAAACTGTGTCAGACATAGCTGAGTCATAGAGGTGTCTGACTATAAAGCTGCCATCTTCTCATGGGAATGTTTTCCCAGTGTTTAGAGTGTAGTAAATAAGTATTAGTATTTAGTACTAGTTCTGCCGGTATCACCAGTATGTATGGATGTAAAGTAGTAACAGTAGTAATCATCACTATGTGATCCATTGTTTGATCCCACTTTGTGATTCGCCATCCATACAGTGAATGTGTAAAATATCAACTTTACCTCACAGTACATCCACTTTATTATCCACTTTCTAATCTAGTTATCCACCTTCTAATCTAAATGACACATGCTCTAACTTGTTGTTATGTCTAAGCCCTAGAGATTTAAGTTCACACACCCTCACGCTAGTTTTGGTAGACTCTCACTTATGTGTCACTGTTCCACAGAGTCAGCCTCCTCCCCTGTTTGGAATGATCCAGCACTGACAAATCTCTGTTCTGCCTGTTTCTCACCACAGTGGTCATTCAGTTCATCGCCCTCATCATCTACCCAGTCAAGTTCAATGACCTGATCTTCGAGGGCCACTACAACTACACCTGGGCCTACGGCTTCGGCTGGGGGGCCACCATCCTCTGCATCGGCTGTGGGATCCTCTTCTGCTGCCTACCTCGCTACGAGGACGAGCTCACGGGCCTCGCCAAGACCAAATACATCTATACCTTAGCTTAGAGGAACCACGGACACCCCCAGGCTACATCTCAATAGTCTGAAATGACTTCCCTTCTCATCTCCTTCCCTCCTCATCTCCTTTCCTTCCCTTTATCTTCTCCTTCCCTTCTCCTCATTTCCTCTTCTCTTCATCTCCTTCCCTTCATCTGCACTGAGGAAAACAACACAGGACAGTGAAAGCAATATAGTAGTCACCTACCAGGAATTTACTTTCACCTGCTCAGGTTCTTTCAAATCAGCCAGATGAAGGAAAGGAAGCCCACTTTAGACTATTAAGATGCAGCCCCAGGCGGACAGAAGCACCTCTGCCACCACAGAGGACACTGACACTTAGACATATCATTGGAGGTCACTTTTGTCATTTCTAACAACGCTGAATGCCCTCTCCGTTGGAAGGATCCCATAGATGTGCCCTATTTCCGACCCTATACTGATCCCTATATTGATTTGAGTGGTCCACATGTTACCAAGGGAGGTTGCCAGGTATGGCTATTCCAGAGGCTTTTTTCTATCACCTTTGATGTTTTTCCACATTTGATGTTTGTGTAGAGTAGTTGAAATGACTCAGATGCAATATTGCAGATTATACATAAAATTTGCATAAACCGCCATAACCTTATCCTTAAATTAGTTCAATGCAAAATCACAGAAGTGCACTTAATATCAACAGTAAGGACTCCATCCAAGAGTTGATGGATAATGTCAAGTGTTCTAACCAGCTGAGTTAGAGGGCGTATGCCCCACACACAAAGCTAATGTATTTGACTGCAGGATTGTTGGATGTTTTAAGATTTTCAAAAATCTATTCACTTTAATCCAAATTTGAATGGTTCAGGTCATTTACTGGCTAAACTGAATTGTAAGTACAGTAGAGAAAATGTAAACATGAATGTATGGTGCAAGGAAAGAGGCAAATGTTGATTTTGCTTTTATTCAATTAGTTTAAGAATTCTGTTTCTAGTCATTGTATTATGCTGTCCTTTTTTTACATTTAAGTTTTCTTACTCCAACAAGGACAATGTTCTTGATTGGCTATGATTGGGTATGACAATGGGTATTGCTGGACAGTGTTCTTGATTGGGTATGACAATGGGTATTGCTGGATTGTTGTGAAAACTAAAACACAAATAAAGGAGAAATACACATTTGGGCTGGATTCAATCTGTAGTGCCGAAGTGTTATAGCGTGATTGAACTTTAAAAGCAATGTTTCCGTGTTCGCGGAGACTGCATTCACGGAAAAAGTAGCATATCATATGTCGGCTCAATCAAAAATCACTTAAATTTCAACCGCGCTACAACGCTGATATTTGGCACTGCAGATTGAATGTCCATTCCATGTGCTGATAATGGTAGCCAACATGAAGCACCCAACCACAAACTTTTACATATACAGTTCATTCAGCATTTGACTTATAAATGTTTGCAAGACAATGTAGCATCTTTCAACAGCATCAGGTGATGAGTCTGCTACAGAAGACTAGTAGTGTCATGTCATACTCGGATGTGCCTTCATTTTTCATAATTGCAAAATGTGTGGTTGACATTGAATGGGACTTTCTATGGACTCAATTCCATTTCAACTGAAATATGACAAGGTCAAATCGATATTCTGGTGATAATCTTTTGGGTTTATTTAGTCCTTTAAATACACAACTTTCAGCAGTGTCTTTTTATGCAATAAAGAGTTTTTTTTTCCATCAAGTTATATCTTCAGACCGTGTTTGCGTGTGTCTCCATGGCTGTGTGTGTGCATGTGTTGGTGAGGGAACTCTGTAGTCTTACTGTTAAGTAACAATAGTAGAACACACAATTGCAACACAGGTAATATTTTCTAAATGTAGTTGTACATCAGCAGTTTTTCTCTTATGTCAGTCACTGACAGTCACTTAATTAGCATGTCGGCTAACAATTTAGTATTTAGTATCTAAACTTGTTTAGTATCTAAACTTGCAAGGCACGTGCCCGGGATCAGGGGCCCTGACCTTCAGGTGGCCTCCATTGATTTAAAAAAAAAAAAAAATTATAGTCACTCTCACTCAGATATCATTAACATGGCATAATTCATGACAAACTGTGTAGAATTGTGTGGAATTTGTTATAAAACTGCAAAATGTTCTCTCCACCCCATGGCAAAATGTGTAGAATTCCAGAAAACTTGCTTTAAATCTTCAAATACTTTCCACCCCATGGCAAAATGGGTAGAAATGTACTTTTAAATATACTTAAACAATTCTCTCCACCATCAACAGGGGGGCAACTAAAATGTTTTGCCCACAAGGTGTGCGGCCCCCCAACCAAATCTCACTTGGGGCCCAAAAAAGGCCCTGTGTGTGTGTGTGTGTGTGTGTGTGTGTGTTAATAAAAAAAAAAATAGCACAATTGAATGTTTTGCACAGGTAGGTCACTCAAGACTGACTTTAAAATTAGATGTCATTCCGTGTCCTGAGGATGTCGGGAAACGCATTCAAAACCAGCCACTAGGGTCAACATTGAGCGCTATTACCATCAAGTAGGCTTAATTTTTAAGGCTTTATCTCACCAACTGTGTTGTGCTCTTTTTGTCCAAATTCTAAAAAAATACAGATACCAATTTTGATGCACTAAACCGTTCACACCAAGTCCAATGCACTTTTCCCAAAAATGTGCATAATGTCATCAATGCTGCTGCAACCATTCTTACAGGCTATATATTGTTCAAAGTGGCTAGAGAGGATGCAGTTTAATTTTTTTTATTTCACCTTTATTTAACCAGGTAGGCTAGTTGAGAACAAGTCCTCATTTACAACTACGACCTGGCCAAGAATAGAGCAAAGCATTTCGACACATACAACAACACAGAGTTACACATGGAATAAACAACCATACAGTCAATAATACAGTACAAAAAGTCTATATACAGTGTGTGCAAATGAGGTAAGATAAGGGAGGTAAGGCAATAAATAGGCCATGGTGGCGAAGTAATTACAATATACCAATTAAACATTGGAGTGATTGATGTGCAGAAGATGAATGTGCAAGTAGAGATACTGGGGTGCAAAGGAGCAAGATAAATAAATACAGTATGGGGATGAGGTAGTTGGATGGGCTATTTACAGATGGGCTATGTACAGGTGCAGTGATCTGTGAGCTGCTCTGACAGCTGGTGCTTAAAGTTAGTGAGGGAGATATGAGTCTCCAGCTTCAGTGATTTTTGCAGTTCATTCCAGTCATTGGCAGCAGAGAACTGGAAGGAAAGGCGGCCAAAGTAGGAATTGGCTTTGGGGGTAACTAGTGAGATATACCTGCTGGAGCGCGTGCTACGGGTGGGTGCTGCTATGGTGACCAGTGAGCTGAGATAAGGCGGGGCTTTACCTAGCAGAGACTTGTAGATGACCTGCATCCAGTGGGTTTGGTGACGAGTATGACGCGAGGGCCAGCCAACGAGAGCGTACAGGTCGCAGTGGTGGGTAGTATATGGGGCTTTGGTGACAAAACAGATGGCATTGTGATAGACTGCATCCAATTTGTTGAGTAGAGTATTGGAGGCTATTTTGTAAATGACATCGCTGAAGTCGAGGATCTGTAGGATGGTCAGTTTTATGAGGGTATGTTTGGCAGCATGAGTGAAAGAGTCTTTGTTGCGAAATAGGTAGCCGATTCTAGATTTAATTTTGGATTGGAGATGCTTAATGTGAGTCTGGAAGGAGAGTTTACAGTCTAACCAGACACCTAGGTATTTGTAGTTGTATGGGAAAGTTGTATGACATTGAAGCTCGTCTGGAGGTTAGTTAACACAGTGTCTAAAGAAGAGCCAGAATTATACAGAATTGTGTCTTCTGCATAGAGGTGGATCAGAGAATCACCAGCAGCAAGAGCGACATCATTGATGTATACAGAGAAGAGAGTCAGACCGAGAATTGAACCCTGTGGCACCCCCATAGAGACTGCCAGAGGTCCGGACAACAGGCCCTTCGATTTGACACACTGAACTCTATCAGAGAAGTAGTTGGTGAACCAGGCTAGGCAGTCATTTGAGAAACCAAGGCTGTTTACTCTGCCGATAAGAATGTGATGATTGACAGAGTCGAAAGCCTTGGCTAGGTCGATGAATACGGCTGCACAGTAATGTCTCTTATCGATGGCGGTTATGATATCGTTTAGGACCTTGAGCGTGGCTGAGGTGCATCCATGACCAGCTCTGAAACCAGATTGCATTGCGGAGAAGGTACGGTGGGATTCGAAATGGTTGGTAATCTGTTTGTTAACTTGGCTTTCGAAGACCTTAGAAAGACAGGGTAGGATAGATATAGATATGTAGCAGTTTGGGTCTAGAGTGTCTCCCCCTTTGAAGAGGGGAATGATCGCGGCAGCTTTCCAATCTTTGGGAATCTCAGACAATACGAAAGAGAGGTTGAACAGGCTAGTAATAGGGGTTGCAACAATTTCGACAGATAATTTTAAAAAGAGAGGGTCCAGATTGTCTAGCCCGGCTGATTTGTAGGGGTCCAGATTTTACAGCTCTTTCAGAACGTCATCTATCTGGATTTGGGTAAAGGAGAAAAGGGGGAGGCTTGGGTGAGTTGCTGTGGGGGGAGTCGGGCAGTTGACCGGGGCAGGGGTAGCCAGGTGGAAAGCATGGCCAGCCGTAGAAAAATGCTTATTGAAATTCTCAATTATAGTGGATTTATCGGTGGGGACAGTGTTTCCTAGCTTCAGTGCAGTGGGCAGCTGGGAGGAGGTGCTCTTATTTTCCATTGACTTTACAGTGTCCCAGAACTGTTTTGAGTTTGTGCTACAGGATGCACATTTCTGTTTGAAAAAGCTAGCCTTTGCTTTCCTAACTGCCTGTGTATATTGGTTCCTAACTGCCCTGAAAAGTTGCATATCACGGGGCTATTCGATGCTAATGCAGTACGCCACAGGATGCTTTTGTGCTGGTCAAGGGCAGTCAGGTCTGGAGTGGACCAAGGGCTATATCTGTTCCTGG
Source organism: Salmo trutta (assembly GCF_901001165.1). Lineage (NCBI taxonomy): Eukaryota > Metazoa > Chordata > Actinopteri > Salmoniformes > Salmonidae > Salmo > Salmo trutta. The sequence goes on from NC_042974.1 coordinate 12,406,183, forward strand.
TTCTACATTTTTGAATGGAGCATGCTTATTTAAGATGGTGAGGAAGGAACTTTTAAAGAATAACCAGGCATCCTCTACTGACGGGATGAGGTCAGTATCATTCCAGGATACCCCGGCCAGGTCCATTAGAAAGGCCTGCTCGCTGAAATGTTTTAGGGAGCGTTTTACAGTGATGAGGGGTGGTCGTTTGACCGCAGACCTATTACGAATGCAGGCAATGAGGCAGTGATCGCTGAGATCTTGGTTGAAAACAGCAGAGGTGTATTTAGAGGGCAAGTTAGTTAGGATGACATCTATGAGGGTGCCCATGTTCACGGATTTGGGGTTGTACCTGGTAGGCTCATTGATAATTTGTGTGAGATTGAGGGCATCAGGCTTAGATTGTAGGATGTTAAGCATGTTCCAGTTTAGGTCACCTAGCAGCAAGAGCTCTTAAGATAGATGGTGGGCAATCAATTCACATATGGTGTCCAGGGCACAGCTGGGGGAAGAGGGTGCTCTATAGCAAGCGGCAACGGTGAGAGACTTGTTTCTGGAAAGGTGGATTTTTAAAAGTAGAAGCTCGAATTGTTTGGGTACAGACCTGGATAGTAAGACAGAGCTCTGCAGGCTAACTCTGCAGTAGATTGCAACTCCGCCCCCTTTGGCAGTTCTATCTTGTCAAAAAATGTTATAGTTAGGGATGGAAATTTCAGGGTTTTTGGTGGTCTTCCTATGCCAGGATTCAGACACGGCTAGGACATCCAGGTTGGCAGAGTGTGCTAAAGCAGTGAATGAAACAAATTTAGGGAGGAGGCTTCTAATGTTAACATGCATGAAACCAAGGCTTTTACGGTTACAGAAGTCAACAAATGAGAGCATCTGCGGAATAGGAGAGATAATCATATACTACTGGAAAAATAATATGCTACTTAAAATATTAGGATATAGGCTATTCATTCTATAGGATGAATCATGAAAGGAGCTTGGCTACATTTAATTCAGTTGCACCCCATTTAATAAGAGAGGAAACTCAAAACTGTCTCCTGTCCTCATTCCTCCTGTCCGCACATACGCTGACCCTACAACAAGACAAGGTTTTCTTTCTATCTGATTTAAGAGATGAAGTCCAGACAGGCTTATTTTAGGAGACTTTCTGAATGGACATAGAGAATTAGTGAACTCGTACCCGCCCACCCACCTGAAAGGACCCATCAATCAAAGCTGCACTCAACGCATCTCACTCAGACACAGAAGCAAATGACATTTCTCCTTCCCGAAAATGTTTTAAAAACCTTGCCTTTTTCTGTAGGATATCAAAAACGAGTCTACATCATAGGATAATGCTGAATCAATGTAGCCTATCATAAAAGGATGAGGAAAGTTTTAAGGGGGAGATATAGCCTAGAGACAGGTGTGATATAGGCTATGAAGATGAAATGAGAAAATATAAACACATGCATGTAACCTGTCCATAGCCTAATGAGTGAACAATGGGTGGTTATGTGCACACTACATTTTATCGCACAGGTGGTCTAGGCCTAGATTCACTTTAGCAGGCCTATAATATGTAGCCTAGTGGTTAGAGTGTTGGGCCATTAACCAAAAAGTTGCTGGATTGAATCTTCTAGCTGATGAGGTGAAAATCTGTTCCCCTGGCACCGAAGATGTGGATGTCTATTAAGGCAGCCCACCGCACCGCTCTGATTCAGAGGGGTTGGGTTAAATGCAGAAGACATGTTTCAGTTGAAGGCATTCAGTTATACAATTGACTAGGTATCCCCCTTTCCCCTAATATATAGGCCGTATGAATGATGCATCAATATATTAACTTCTAACTCACAAATCTCTCTGTCTTCTTCACTGTTCCCTTCTTGCACAATTCACGCATCTCCACTGGAATCTCCATTGACATGTCTCTTCCCCCTCTCTCTAGCTCTTGAATGCGTAGCCTGTATAGACAATGAACAGCAATATAGTTTGAAACTTATTTCAATACATTTTTACAAACTAATAAGCCTAGTCCTTTTAGAGCAGAGAAGAATCAATCCTCTTGCTTGCTGAATGATTATAAAATATGCAACTTCGAAATTTGACGTTTGGAGACACGTGGATAAACATGTAATTCTGCTGTGAGACTGTGAGAGCCTGTTGGTTTTGCATGTACAGTATATTATTCACTAGGACAGAGTCCATCGGGGTGCTATAGCTAGAAGATGTTGAATATTTTAACCACTTTACAGTAACACAGTACAGTATTCCAACTTCAATGATAACACAATTAAATCCGTTATCTTCTTGCTGATCTGACAGGCCAAAGGACAGGGATTGGACTAGATAAGTAACTGAGTCCTCTTATCTAATTGTGTGTTTTAATCAGTGAATCAACCATGTGCTTTAGATTAGTGCAAATGATGATGCCTCTGCAGTTTGGTCTCGCAAAAACTCAGAAGAGAACAGTCAACCAGTAAAATAAAGCTGGACGCATTTGTAATGGTCCTATCATGGATTGACCGTGTGGTCAAAATAATTCCCTTGCCTCTGCTATGAGAATCCCATTGAGGACAAAGGAGAAAGCATTTGATACACAATAGCAAGCTACATTACATAAACAAAAGTATGTGGACACCTGCTCGTTGAACATCTCATTCCAAAACCATGGGCATTAATATGGAGTTGGTCCTCCCTTTACTGCTATAACATCCTCCACTCTTCTGGGAATTGATATTGGAACATTGCTGCGTGGACTTCCTTCCATTCAACCACAAGAGCATTAGCGTGGTCGGGCACTGATGTTGGGCGATTAGGCCTGGCTCACAGTCGGCATTCCAATTCATCCCAAAGGTGTTCGATGGGGTTGAGGCCAGGGCTCTGTGCAGGCCAGTCAAGTTCTTCCACACCGATCTTGACAAACCATTTCTGTATGGACCTCGCTTTGTGCACAGAGGCATTGTCATGCTGAAACAGGAAAGGGCCTTCCCCAAACTGTTACCACAAAGTTGGAACCACAGAATCATCTAGAATGTCATTGCATGCTGTGACGTTAAGATTCCCTTCACTGGAACTAATGGGCCTAGCACGAACCACGAAAAACAGCCCCAGACCATTATTCCTCCTCCAGCAAACTTTACAGTTGGCACTATGCATTGGGGCAGGTAGCGTTCTCCTGGCATCCACCAAACCCAGATTTGTACATCGGATAGCCAGATGGTGAAGCGTAATTCATCACTCCAGAGAACGCGTTTCCACTGCTCCAGAGTCCAATGGCGGCGAGCTTTACACCACTCCAGCCGGCGCTTGGCATTGCGCATGGTGATCTTACTGTAGGTGTGCAGCTGCTCGGCCATGGAAACCCATTTCATGAAGCTCCTGACAAACAGTTCTTGTGCTGACTTTGCTTCCAGAGGCAGTTTGGAACTTGGTTGTGAGTGTTGCATCTGATTTTTACACGCTACGCGCTTCAGCACTCAGTGGTCCCGTTCTGTTAGTTTATGTGACCTACCACTTCACGGCTTAGCGGTTGTTGCTACTAGATGTTGCCACTTCACAATAACAGCACTTACAATTGACCGGGGCAGCTCTAGCAGGGCAGAAATTTGACGAACTGACTTGTTGGAAAGGTGGCATCCTATGAAGATGCCATGTTAAAAACCACTGAGCTCTTCAGTAAGGCCATTCTACTACAAATTTTTGTCTATGGAGATTGCATGGCTTTGTGCTCGATTTTATACATCTGTCAGCAACAGGTGTGACTAAAATTGCTGAATCCACTAATTTGAAGGGGTGACCACATACTGTTGTATATATAGTGTAGCTAGAGAGCATTCCGTGAGGAAAAGACATTTGGATAATACAAAGACCGTTAAAGCAACATTTGGCTGTTGAGAGGGGACTCTCCTCTCTAGAAAAACACAGTTGTACTTTATACAGTGGAGGGTAGATAGCCAATTATCAGTTATTTTCACATTCAATCTTTTTCAGATCTGATCTGATTCATTAAAAGACCAAAAATGTGAGAGAAAAAAAGATCAGAATTGTGCTGTCCCGTGTGGCTCAGTTGGCAGAGCATGGCAGAGCATGGCACTTGCAAAGCCAGGGTTGTGGGTTGATATCCCATGGGGGAATCACACGAGTCCATCTGACCTTTGTGTAAACACACACGAGTAATGGATGATCATTGAATACACACCCAGTACGCCACACCTTGGGAGTTCTTGTCAGTGTGACTGACACATTTTTTGAGACAGTGAGAACTGTTTTCTATTCAGCATGCCCTGACAGGAGCTTCATCAGGCAGACAAAGACATCTGGTGCAAGATCATCTGAACTCTGATGACTGTTTAGTGTTTATGATCTCACATTGCACACACAAATCCAGGGAATTGGCACACCCTCTTTGTGTACACTGTACATGTCTGGATTTCAATACTCCCAATGCTTCAGCATTTTGCCTTTGAAATAACTATTTAAGCCGTATGATGTCTAACATTTAAAAAAGCATGCAGGACAAGACCTGGTCTGGGTGAACCGGCTACATTCACACAAGCAGCCCAATTCTGATTGTTAAAAAAAAGCATGCAGGACAAGACCTGGGTCTGGGTGAACCAGCTACATTCACACAGGCAGCCCTGTTCTGATATTTGTTCCACTAATTGGTCTTTTGACCAATCACATCAGTTATTTTCACATTCAAACTTTTTCAGATCTGATCTGATTGATCAAAAGACCAAAGATGTGAAAAAAAGATCAGAATTGAGCTGTGTCCTGTGTTGCGTAGTTGGCAGAGCATGGCACTTGCAATGCCAAGGTTGTGGGTTGGATTCCCATGTGGGACCAGCACAAATGAAAAGGTATGTACTCACTACTGTAAGTTGCTCTCAATAATAGTGTCTGCTAAATGTGAAAAGAATATCAGAATTGAGCTGCCTGTGTAAATGTAGTCTCTGATTGGTCGAAAGACCAAAGATGAGAATAAAAGATCAGAAATGAGCTGCCTGTGTAAACACAGCCTCTAAACAGTATAGCATGACTGGTTAAAAATGGCGCTGGAGAAGAAGGCAGTGTCCCCAACTGATTGTGTTTGTTTTAAACTTATTTTTTTACTTATTTTGTACATAATGTTGCCGCTACCGTCTCTTATGACCGAAAATAACTTTTGGACATCAGGACTGTGATTACTCACCACGGACTGGCAGAATCCTTTTTTTCCTTTAACGAGTCTGATGAGCCCGACGTGAACGATATACAACTCTCTCGGGAACAAGCCCAGATCCCTGTGATTTGCGTGAAGAGGAGGCGGAGAAAAAGGGGCCAGAGGGCGGGCTGCCTTCTGAGAATTCGTAGGCGATCGAATAAACCCCCACTTCCTTCCATTCTACTAGCAAATGTGCAATCTTTGGGGAATAAAATTGATGACCTACGCGCAAGATTAAACTACCAACGGGATATTCAAAACTGTAATATCTTATGCTTCACGGAGTCGTGGCTGAACGAGGACAATATCAACATACAGCTGGCTGGTTATACGCTGTACCGACAGGATAGAACAGCGGCGTCTGGTAAGACAAGGGGCGGCGGACTATGTATTTTTGTAAATAACAGCTGATGCACGATATCTAAGGAAGTCTCCAGCTATTACTCCCCTGAGACAGAGTCTCATGATAAGCTGTAGACCACACTATCTACCTAGAGAGTTTTCATCTGTATTTTTTGTAGCTGTTTACATACCACCATGGACTGAGGCTGACACTAAGACAGCATTGAATGAGTTGTATTCCGCCATAAGCAAACAAGAATGCTCATCCAGAGGCGGCCCTCTTAATAGCCGTGGACTTTAATGCAGGGAAACTTAAATCCGTTTTACCAAATTTCTATCAGCATGTTAAATGTGCAACCAGAGGAATAAAAACTCTGGACCACCTTTACTCCACACATAGAGACGTATACAGAGCTCTCCCTCGCCCTCCAATTGGCAAATCTGACCACAAGTCTATCTTCCTGATTCCTGCTTACAAGCAAAAATTAAATCAGGAAGCACCAATGACTAGATCAATAAAAAAGTGGTCAGATGAAGCAGATGCTAAGCAACAGGACTGTTTTGCGGGCACAGACTGGAATATGTTCCGGGATTCCTCCGATGGCATTGAGGAGTACACCACCTCAGTCATTGGCTTCATCAATAAGTGCATCTATGACGTCGTCCCCACAGTGACCGTATGTACATACCCCAACCAGAAGCCATGGATTACAGGCAACATCCGCACTGAGCTAAAGGCTAGACCTGCCGCTTTCAAGGAGAGGGACTCTAACCCGGAAGCTTACAAAAAATCCCTCTATGCCCCCCGACGAAACATCAAACAGTCAAAGCGTCAATACAGGACTAAGATCGAATCGTACTACATCGGCTCTGACTCTCGTCAGATGTGGCAGGGCTTGCAAACCATTACAGACCGCAATGGGAAGCACACCCGAGAGCTACCCAGTGACACGAGCCTACCAGACGACCTAAACTACTTCTATGCTTGCTTCGAGGCAAATAACACTGAAACATGCATGATGAGTAAGTGAGTAAGAGCTTTAAACAGGTCAAATTCACAAGGCCACAGGGCCAGACGGATTACCAGGAGGTGTACTGCGAGCATGCGCTGACCAACTGGCAAGTGTCTTCACTGACATTTTAAACCTCTCCCTGTCTGAGTCTGTAATACCAACATGTTTTAAGCAGACCACCATAGTGCCTGTGCTCAAGAACATTATGGTAACCTGCCTAAATGACTACTGACCCGTAGCACTCACGTCTGTAGCTATGAAGTGCTATGAAAGGCTGGTCATAGCTCACATCAACATCATCATCCCAGAAACCATGAGGTCTAGCATTGTCTTGCATTAGGAGGAACCCAGGGCCAACCGCACCAGCATATGGTCTCACAAGGGGTCTGAGGATCTCATCTCGGTACCTAATGGCAGTCAGGCTACCTCTGGCGAGCACATGGAGGGCTGTGCGGCCCCCCAAAGAAATGCCACCCCACACCATGACTGACCCACCGCCAAACCGGTCATGCTGGAGGATGTTGCAGGCAGCAGAACGTTCTCCACGGCGTCTCCAGACTCTGTCACGTCTTTCACGTGCTCAGTGTGAACCTGCTTTCATCTGTGAAGAGCACAGGGCGCCAGTGGCGAATTTGCCAATCTTGGTGTTCTCTGGCAAATGCCAAATGTCCTGCACGGTGTTGGGCTGTAAGCACAACCCCCACCTGTAGATGTCGGGCCCTCATACCACCTTCATGGAGTCTGTTTCTGACCGTTTGAGCAGACACATGCACATTTGTGGCCTGCTGGAGGTCATTTTGCAGGGCTCTGGCAGTGCTCCTCCTGCTCCTCCTTGCACAAAGGCGGAGGTAGCGGTCCTGCTGCTGGGTTGTTGCCCTCCTACGGCCTCCTCCACGTCTCCTGATGTACTGGCCTGTCTCCTGGTAGCGCCTCCATGCTCTGGACACTACGCTGACAGACACAGCAAACCTTCTTGCCACAGCTCGCATTGATGTGCCATCCTGGATGAGCTGCACTACCTGAGCCACTTGTGTGGGTTGTAGACTCCGTCTCATGCTACCACTAGAGTGAAAGCACCGCCAGCATTCAAAAGTGACCAAAACATCAGCCAGGAAGCATAGGAACTGAGAAGTGGTCTGTGGTCCCCACCTGCAGAACAACTCCTTTACTGGGGGTGTCTTGCTAATTGCCTATAATTTCCACCTGTTGTCTATTCCATTTGCACAACAGCATGTGAAATGTATTGTCAATCAGTGTTGCTTCCTAAGTGGACAGTTTGATTTCACAGAAGTGTGGTTGACTTGGAGTTACATTGTGTTGTTTAAGTGTTCACTTTATTTTTTTGAGCAGTATATAAAAAATAAAAATCATTCTCTCTACTGTTATTCAGACATTTCCCATGTATTAAAATAAAGTGGTGATCCTAACTGACCCAAGACAGGGAATTTTTACTAAGATTAAATGTCAGGAGTTGTGAAAAACTGAGTTTCAATTCATTTGGCCAAGGTGTATGTAAACTTTCGACTTTCGACAACTGTATTCCCCCTTAGGAGACTGAAAATATTTGGCATGGGTCCTCAAAATAAAATAAAATCAAATCAAATGTATTTATATAGCCCTTCGTACATCAGCTGATATCTCAAAGTGCTGTACAGAAACCCAGCCTAAAACCCCAAACAGCAAGCAATGCATGTGAAAGAAGCGCGGTGGCTAGGAAAAATTCCCTAGGAAAAACTCCCTAGATCCTCAAAAGGTTCCTCAAAAGGTTCTACAGCTGCACCATCGAGAGCATCCTGACTGGTTGCATCACTGCCTGGTACAACAACTGCTCGGCCTCCGACCGCAAGGCACTACAGAGGGTAGTGCAAATGGCCCAGTTCATCACTGGGGCCAAGCATCCTGCCATCCAGGACCTCTATACCAGGCGGTGTCAGAGGAAGGCCCTAAAAATTGTCAAAGACTCCAGCCACCCTAGTCATAGACTGTTCTCTCTGCTATCGCATGGCAAGCGGTACCGGAGTGCCAAGTCTAAGTCCAAGAGGCTTCTAAACAGCTTCTACCCCCAAGCCATAAGACTCCTGAACACCTAATCAAATGGCTACCCAGACTACTTGCATTACCCCCCCCCCCCGCTACTCTCTTGTCATCTATGCCTAGTCACTTTAATAACCCTACCTACATGTACATATTACCTCAACTAACCGGTGCTCCTGCACATTGACTCTGTACCGGTACCCCCTTGTATATAGTCTCACTACTGTTATTTTACTGCTGCTCTTTAATTACTTGTTACTTTTATTTCTTATTCTTATCCGTATTTTTTTTAACTGCATTGTTGGTTAGGGGCTTGTAAGTAAGCATTTCACTGTAAGGTGAAACACCTGTTGTACTCGGCACATTTGACTAGCAACATTTGATTTGATTTGAAGTATAATTCTTCCACCTTTTTAAATGTGACTCTGAACAATAACCCCTAGAGGTCAGTATTTATTGGGAAATAATATTGTTTTGTACGTCCTCACTGACGCTGAGGACGTGATACCTCTGTTTTGTACCTCTGTTTTGTATTGCTCCTCACAATATATTTAGTGAAACCAGTAGTGCGTATATAAGATGTCACAGATATTACCAAAAGGTAAAGTAAGAATAATGCCCCTCTCCCCACCGGTGTGATTACTACCTCTGAGAGTTTAGAGCTCAAGTACTTGGGTACACTGTCCTTCTCTCAGCACATATCAAAGCTGCAGGCTAAGGTTAAATCTATACCTGGTTTCCTCTATCGTAATCGCTCCTCTTTCACCCCAGCTGCCAAACTAACCCTGATTCAGATGACCATGCTAAATTATTTATAGATTGGCGGTAAGGGTGCTCTCGAGCGACTAGATGTTCTTTCCTATTCGGCATTCAGATCTGCCACCAATGCTCATCACTGCACTCTATACTCCTCTGTAAACTGGTCATCTCTGTATACTGTACCCGTCACAAGACCCACTGGTTGATGCTTATTTATAAAACCTTCTTAGGCCTCACTCCCCCCTATCTGAGATACCTACTGCAGCCCTCATCCTCCACATACAACACCCGTTCTGCCAGTCACATTCTGTTAAAGGTCCCCAAAGCACACATATCCCTGGGTCGCTCCTTTTTTCAGTTCGCTGCATCTAGCAACTAGAACAAGCTGCAAAAAACACTCAAACTGGACAGTTTTATCTCCATTTCTTCATTCAATTTAGGGCTCCCGAGTGGCACAGCGGTCTAATGCACTGCATCTTAGTGCTGGAGGCGTCACTACAGACCCTGGTTTGATTCCAGGCTGAATCACAACTGGCTGTGATTTGGAGTCCCATTGGGCGGAACACAATTGGCCCATCGCTGTCCTGGTTTGGCCGGGGTAGGCTGTCATTGTAAATGAGAATTTGTTCTTAACTGACTTGCCTCGTTAAATAAATAAAATTGAAATACTCAATCATGGACACTCTTACTGACAGTTGTGGCTGCTTCGTGTGATGTATTGTTGTCTCTACCTTCTTGCCTTTGTGCTGTTGTCTGTGCCCAATAATGTTTGTACCATGTTTTGTGCTTCTACCATGTTGTGCTGCTGCCATGTTGTGTTGCTCCCATGTTGTCATGTGGTGTTTTTACAATGCTGTGTTGTCATGTGTTGCTGCCATACTATGCTGTTGTCTTAGGTCTCTCTTTATGTAGTTTTGTGGTGTCTCTCTTGTCGTGATGTGTGTTTTCTCCTATATTTTTATTCTTAATCCCAGACCCCGTCCCCGCAGGAGGCCTTTTGCCTCTTGGTAGGCCGTCATTGTAAATAAGAATTTGTTCTTAACTGATGTGGCTAGTTAAATAAAGGTTAAATAAAAAAAGATATTCTAGATCGGATTGACAGAACGAGCCACACGATGGCAGCATCACCGACTTGGTAAAGTATGGTATGTCTACACAAGGAAAATCTCTCAGAAGCATTTATTTAGTTTCTTCCTTCAAAGGGTTTATCAGTTGGGTTGTGATGCTCTTTTACTGTCTAGACATAATGTCTAGACTTGAATTCCATATAAAAATATATTATTGAAAAGTAATTCACTCTGGAACCAAACAGAATAATGGATTATTTGATGTAACATACTTGTGTAAATCATATGCAATGGATATCACATAATGCTTTCATGTCATGTCTGTAAACTCCCCAGATGAGACACTTAAACTGGGAAATAAATTAACTTCCTTTTGCATCCCTTTGATATTTTAAATAGTAATTGTGCTCCAAATATGTAACGTTTTAAAGCCTGTTATATTAAATGAAGTGCCCTTTAATATAGGCCACATGGAAAATGCTATAAATCTGCTTTTTAATATGAATACAAATTTGCTGAAGTACCAAAATTCTGCATTTTGATAACACACTTAACCTTAACATTTTCACCATCATTGTTTTCACCATCATTGTAAAGCCCTAGCTATTTTGTGTTAATATGGTTAAAGTATTCATTTTTTTAAAATATTTTTTTCGAAAGAAACATTGAACAACTAATAGTCAAATCCTGGTGTAAAAGCAGGTGAGCTGGTTCTACTCTTTTAAGCCATTTTCTGGTGTTTTGTGGCGGAAAACTGAGTGGGTCGAGCATACAGTACCACGACAAACTTGCATTTAATAGAGACTTAATATAGCTTTTTTTAATTTAACCTCTTGAGATGGGAAAACATGTTTTTATTAAGTTGAACATCTGCTCTTTGTGACAGAATATTAAAATGAGGTGAATCAAAAGTTTTTACACTACTCAAAATGTACCTAATTGGTGGAACTACCCAGAACAATCAAAATAATCCCAGGTGGGTAAATCCCTAGACTTCAGTTTGACATAATCTATACGAAGAGACAAAGTGGAATTTCATCTAGAAAGGAAGTTGAAGAGGCCTCATAAAGGAAGTTGAAGAGGCCTCATAAAGATTGCTAGTTGTGATTATGTGACCCCATAATAAAACATTGATTTGGCACAATGCCTGGTTTTCCTTTCACTTGTGAAGTTGAAATTCCTACCAGATTGAACATATCTAACATCTATAAATGAGTAGTCTCAACTCACAGCTGCTGTGTATTAAATGAGCTCAAAAGGTGATAGATACTGTAGGTGATAACATGACAGTCCCGTCTAATCTGCATTGTAGCCATTTCTTTGTGTTGAATAGTGACATAAAAACAGATTGATTTTATATTTGGACAAATAACTAACAGTGAACAAAATCTGATATAGGCCTTTACCCCAACCTCCTCCAGGCCAGCCTCCCACCCATGTCTATAATCTCTTCTCAGGGACTTAGGCAGACTCAGAGGCATGGTGCACTTTGAGTGTCTTCAAAGGGACTGGGTCTGGTTCTACAGAGGCCTATTCAGAAACATTCTTTCACTGGGGACAACCCCCTGAGGTTAAGATGCATATGTTTAGCTGAGAGAGTTAGATCAGATTTACGGGATCCATCCAGCAGTTCATGTGCAGAGAATTAGTCAGCTAACTGTTTTAATCTGTAGATGGACTCACATTTAAACCAACATGCAAATCACACCTGTTCCCCACTTATTTTCTCGTGCCTCGTTTACATATGAGCAGCTTTCGATTTGGCTCTTTGAAAATGTCAGCTCCGATAAGAATCAACGGGCCGACCCACATATGTTAATTGTTATATTTTTTACTGAAGTGTTTAAGTATTGTCTTTAGGATGCAACTAAAACTATTGCCAATGGGCATGATGCTCCTGTGACCCAATAACCCAATGACATGTGACCTAATTTCTTAGACCCCTATTTTAGGGATTCATGTTTTTCTCTTGTTAAAGCTTTATCATGGAAGACATCAGTTACAGTTTTTTTCAATCATTCATACATTTTTGGGAACAATGTTGTCGATTTTCAAAACAGTGCACACAAAACACTGAACTCTGTGGCCTTCTGCAAAACAGTAAATGCATTTTCAAAATGTAGTTGCCTTCTAAAAACAATGCATTTATCAAAACTATACAATACTGTCAAAATTGCAAATATAAATTGAATTTTATCAAAAGAACATGACTGTCTGCAAAAAGCTGACTAAAAAGGGCCAAACATAATCCAAAACACAACCAAAACAAAGTGCAAATGCATCCAACAAGTTTGTAGAGTCACAATCTTGATGTAGTCATTGTGTGCAAGGAATATGGGACCAAATACTAAGGTTTGGACTACTTTAATACACCATAAGTGAAATTGTCCAAATATTTATGATTTCTTCAAATGGGGGACTAAATACATAAAGAGCTTTCATTTCTAAACTGTAAAACAGATATGTATGAAAATCCCCACAAATAAAAGGTGACATTCTGTACTGTCACCTAATATGAAACAGTGATCTCAAATCCAAAATGCTGGAGTATAAATACATAAATGTATATGGTGTGGACTGTAGGTTCCTAACAATTTATTCTGATGATAGGTTCCTTTATAATGTTCCCCAGTCAACACCTACTCTGGACCCTTATTAAAGTATATTTCTGGACTAAAGGAGAGACAGGCCCTTAAAAACAACTGTCCAACTGTCCAGATGTCTATAAAGCCATTGTAATGATGACCTAATTACAATATGAGTGAAATAGTTTTCATTCCAAAAAAGGGTAATTGACCTTTCACTAAGCCTCGCCCCCATTGGTTAGTGTTGCAACCTCAGACAACATTTTCCCAGGAAGCCCATTTCGAAATTCAACCACTGGTGAAATCTCCCCCCAATGATCTCAAACAGTGTTTCTAATACACAATGAAATAAACACAGACTACCCCTTGCTAATCAGGAAACTTTTGGGTATGTTTTGGTGGACTGTTATTACAATCGCTTCATGGGAACCTGGTAAAATGATGTTTGTAGTGTGGCTAGCCACTGAATGGCTTTGAATTTACTGTCAACATGCAGTCAAAGCTATAACCACTTTTGGGGCTAACGAGTACTCTCATATCCAGCCTGGTCTCATAGACTATACGTAGCATAGTAAATGTACATCTGCGACACTCAAATTAGTATATGTTACATTTGATATGGTTACATAAAACAGATGGTTACTCAAGGCAAAAATGAAAGTAGGGTGGTTGGGTGGGCATATATCGCAAACATCTAGCAACCCAAAGGTTATGAGTTAAAATCTCATCAAGGACAACATAAGTGTTTTAGCTACTTTGCAACTACTGTACTTAGCATGTTGGGTAACTCTTCCCCTAACCTTAACCCTTTAATCTAACTCCTGAACTTAAACCTAACCTTAACCCCTAGCCTAGCTAACATTAGCCACCTAGCTAGAATTTGTAACATATTGTACGTTTAGCAAATTTGTAACATATAATACAAATTGAAATTCGTAGCATATCATACTTAGTCCTTAGTTTCCAAGATGGCGTAGCAGTCAGGCGTCTTTTGTCTTTGTCTTGTCGTGTCCCGTGTATATATCTTTTTATATCTTTTTTCTTCGCATATATTTTTTATATTTTTCTTAACCCCAACTTCAACATACTCTCCTGCAACCCGCCTCACCCAATGTGGTATGGATCTGCTATTTTCTTTACTTCAGAACTGGAACCCCCAACAGAAGCTAGCCAACTAACTAGCTAGTAGTCAGCTAGCCACTGCTAGCGGTCTTCAGCTAACCTTTAGCCCGGACAACTCCTGCCAGTCTGCACAACACGATTCAACCGAGAGCGTATCGGACTTCTTACTCTCCATACCCCGGATTCCTACCACAAGCTCTGAACCTCTTCACCTGGATCATCGCAGCTAGCTAGTTGCTATCCGATTGGTTTCTCATGGCTAACGTCTCTGTCCCGAAGCAAGCACCAATTAGCCTGGAGCTAGCCTATGCTAGGCCCATCTCCCAGCTAGCTGAAGAGGTCCATCAGCCACTCCTTGGGCTACAATACCTATTTTGCCAATTGGCCTGGACCCCTTTTATTGCCAATACGGAGCCCCGCCGATCCATCACGACTGGACTACCGACGTAATCCGCCCGAGGGTTTTTTTCAACTGGCTCCCCCGTTGTGATGTCCCCTGAATGCCCATCTGCTAGCCTGCTAGCCGTGGCCCACTAGCTGTCTAGAGCACACCGGACTGTTAGCTGAAGAAGTCCATCAGCCAATTTTTTTGGGCTACTATACCTATTTTGCCAATTGGCCTGGACCCTTTTACTACACGGAGCCCTGCTGATCCATCACGACTGATCTTCCAATGTAACCGCACTATGGGGCTACAACTGACTTCTTCCGTCGCGACGTCCCTCTAAGGCCCTTCTGCTAGCCTGCTAGCCCCGGCCCACTAGCTGTCTGAATCGCCATGTCTCCAGCTCGTCCAGCTACTCACTGGACCCAATGATCACTCGGCTACGCATGCCTCTCCCTAATATCAATATGCCTTGTCCATTTCTGTTTTGGTTAGTTATTATTGCCTTATATCACTGTAGAGCCTCTAGCCCAGCTCAATACGCATTATCTAACCCTTTAGTTCCACCTCCCACACATGCAGTGACCTCACCTGATTTAAATGATGTTTCTAGAGACAATATCTCTCTCATCGTCACTCAATTCATAGGTTTACCTCCACTGTATTCACATCCTAACATACCCTTGTCTGTACATTATGTCTTGAATCTATTCTACCGTGCCCAGAAACCTGCTCCTTTTACTCTCTGTTCCGAACACACTGGACGACCAGTTCTTATAGTCCTTAGCCGTACCCTTATCCTACTCCTCCTCTGTTCTTCTGGTGATGTAGAGGTTAATCCAGGCCCTGCAGTGCCTAGATCCACTCCCAAACTCTCCAGGCACTCCCATGTTGACTACTGTAACCGTAAAAGCCTTGGTTTCATGCATGTTAACATTAGAAGCCTCCTCCCTAAGTTTGTTTTATTCACTGCTTTAGCACACTCTGCCAACCCGGATGTCCTAGCTGTGTCTGAATCCTGGCTTAGGAAGACCACCAAAAACCCTCAAATTTACATCCCTAACTATAACATTTTCTGACAAGATAGAACTGCCAAAGGGGGCGGAGTTGCAATCTACTGCAGAGATAGCCTGCAGAGGTCTGTCACCTCCTCCCAGCTGCCCACTGCGGCTGAGAGGCTAGATCCCTACCCCGTTCAACAGCCCTGCACCCCCCACAGCAACTTCCCCAAGCCTCCCCATTTCTCCTTCACCCAAATCCAGATAGCTGATGTTCTGAGAGAGCTGCAAAATCTGGACTCCTACAAATCAGTCGGGCTAGACAATCTGGACCCTCTCTTTCTAAAATTATCTGCCGAAATTGTTGCAACCCCTATTACTAGCCTGTTCAACCTCTCTTTCGTATTGTCTGAGATCCCCAAAGATTGGAAAGCGACCGCGGTCATCCCCCTCTTCAAAGGGGGAGACACTCTAGACCCAAACTACTACAGACCTATATCGATTCTACCCTGCCTTTCTAAGGTCTTCGAAAGCCAAGTTAACAAACAGATCACCAACCATTTCTAATCCCACCGTACCTTCTCCGCTATGCAATCTGGTTTCTAAGCTGGTCATGGGTGCACCTCAGCCAAGCTCAAGGTCTTAAACGATATCATAACCGCCATCGATAAGAGACAATACTGTGCAGCTGTAATCATCGACCTGGCCAAGGCTTTCGACTCTGTCAATCACCGCTTTCTTATCGGCAGACTCAACAGCCTTGGTTTCTTAAATGACTGCCTCGCCTGGTTCACCAACTACTTCTCTGATAGAGTTCAGTGTGTCAAATCGGAGGGCCTGTTGTCCGGACCTCTGGCAGTCTCTATGGGGGTGCCACAGGATTCAATCCTCGGGCCGACTCTTCTCTGTATACATCAATGATGCTCTTGCTGCTGGTAATTCTCTGATCCACCTCTATGCAGACGACACCATTTTGTATTCTTCTGGCCCTTCTTTGGACACTGTGTTAACTAACCTCCAGCGAGCTTCAATGCCATACAACTCTCCTTCCGTGGCCTCCAACTGGTCTTAAATGCAAGTAAAACTAAATGCATGCTCTTCAACCGATCGCTGCCCGCACCTGCCCGCCCGTCCAGCATCACTACTCTGGACGGTTCTGACTTAAAATATGTGGACAACTACAAATACCTAGGTGTCTGGTTAGACTGTAAACTCTCCTTTCAGACTCACATTAAGCATCTCCAATCCTAAGTTATATCTAGAATCGGCTTCCTATTTCACAACAAAGACTCTTTCACTCATGCTGCCAAACATACCCTCGTAAAACTGACTATCCTACCTACCGATCCTCGACTTCGGCGATGTCATTTACAAAATAGCCTCTAACACCCTACTCAGCAAATTGGATGCAGTCTATCACAGTGCCATCCGTTTTGTCACCAAAGCCCCATATACTACCCACCACTGCGACTTGTATGCTCTCGTTGGCTGGCCCTCGCTTCATATTCGTCGCCAGACCCACTGGCTCCAGGTCATCTATAAGTCTTTGCTAGGTAAGCCCCGCCTTATCTCAGCTCACTGGTTTTCCATAGCAGCACCCACCCGTAGCATGCGCTCCAGCAGGTATATCTCACTGCTCACCCCCAAAGCCAATTCCTACTTTGTCCGCCTTTCCTTCCAGTTCTCTGCTGCCAATGACTGGAATGAACTGCAAAAATCACTGAAGCTGGAGACTCATATCTCCCTCACTAACTTTAAGCACCAGCTGTCAGAGCAGCTCACAGATCACTGCACCTGTACAAAGCCCATCTGTAAATAGCCTATCCAACTACCTCATCCCCCATACTGTTATATATTTTGCTCTTTTGCACCCCAGCATCTCTACTTGCACACTGATCTTCTGCACATCTATCACTCCAGTGTTTAATTGCTATATTGTAATTATTTTGCCACTATGGCCTATTTATTGCCTTACCTCCCTTATCCTACCTCATTTGCACACACTGTATATATACTTTTTCTATTGTATTATTGACTGCATGTTTGTTTATTCCATGTGTAACTGCGTTGTTGTTTGTGTCACACTGCTTTGCTTTATCTTGGCCAGATCGCAGTTGTAAATGAGAACTTGTTCTCAACTAGCCTACCTGGTTAAATAAAGGTACATAAATAAGATATTCATTAGACGGTTATTTTAAGTAGCCTGACTGCTGAATTTCTTGCTCTTTGGGATTTATGTAAAACACACATAAATTAGTTTTTTATTTATAAGGAGCGTCAAATCTTTCTGTGATTTTACTGTGAAATCGGTGATATAAGCGTAACTTTTTGCTTTTGTCAGCCCAACCCAAACACTATATGCAGAACATACAAACATTACAGCAAGACCACATTCAAGCACACAGGATCTGGTTTGTTTTTCATTCTTTACAATCAGTCTGTTCCATTTTCGTTGGACACCGCCTTAGTTAGCTTTAGTTTATCATCAGCCTTTATGTAACTAAGTACGTCTCTGATAACTGCTGACTTACTTTAAACTGTCTGGTCTACCAGAGGGGTGTCATCTGGTCTGCTAGCAGACACCTTATGACTCATCTTGTACCTCAGACTCATGCATGATCATGATGCAAAATGAAACTCTGTGTCTCATTTGCAGCAGGTACTTACGGTTATTCACCCCATAGGCAAGGTGTACATAGCCTGTGTCGGTTAATCACCCCATAGGCAAGGTGTACATAGCCTGTGTCAGTTAATCACCCCATAGGCAAGGTGTACATAGCCTGTGTCGGTTAATCACCCCATAGGCTAGGTGTACATAGCCTGTGTCGGTTAATCACCCCATAGGCAAGGTGTACATAGCCTGTGTCAGTTAATCACCCCATAGGCAAGGTGTACATAGCCTGTGTCGGTTAATCACCCCATAGGCAAGGTGTACATAGCCTGTGTCAGTTAATCACCCCATATGCAAGGTGTACATAGCCTGTGTCAGTTAATCCCCCCATAGGCAAGGTGTACATAGCCTGTGTCAGTTAATCACCCCATAGGCAAGGTGCGCATAGCCTGTGTCGGTTAATCACCCCATAGGCAAGGTGTACATAGCCTGTGTCGGTTAATCACCCCATAGGCAAGGTGCACATAGCCTGTGTCAGTTAATCACCCCATAGGCAAGGTGTACATAGCCTGTGTCGGTTAATCACCCCATAGGCTAGGTGTACATAGCCTGTGTCGGTTAATCACCCCATAGGCAAGGTGTACATAGCCTGTGTCGGTTAATCACCCCATAGGCAAGGTGTACATAGCCTGTGTCGGTTATTCACCCCATAGGCAAGGTGTACATAGCCTGTGTCGGTTAATCACCCCATAGGCAAGGTGCACATAGCCTGTGTCGGTTAATCACCCCATAGGCAAGGTGTACATAGCCTGTGTCAGTTAATCCCCCCATAGGCAAGGTGTACATAGCCTGTGTCAGTTAATCCCCCCATAGGCAAGGTGTACATAGCCTGTGTCGGTTAATCACCCCATAGGCAAGGTGTACATAGCCTGTGTCGGTTAATCACCCCATAGGCTAGGTGTACATAGCCTGTGCAGTTAATCCCCCCATAGGCAAGGTGTACATAGCCTGTGTCAGTTAATCCCCCCATAGGCAAGGTGTACATAGCCTGTGTCGGTTAATCACCCCATAGGCAAGGTGTACATAGCCTGTGTCGGTTAATCACCCCATAGGCAAGGTGTACATAGCCTGTGTCAGTTAATCCCCCCATAGGCAAGGTGTACGTAGCCTGTGTCGGTTAATCACCCCATAGGCAAGGTGTACATAGCCTGTGTCGGTTAATCACCCCATAGGCAAGGTGTACATAGCCTGTGTCAGTTAATCACCCCATAGGCAAGGTGTACATAGCCGGTGTCAGTTAATCACCCCATAGGCTAGGTGTACATAGCCGGTGTCTAAATGAATAGTTGTGAAATGATCTGTTGGGTGTTGTTACCATGATCAACTTGTTTTTCTTGCTTTTAGATAACAGGATCAGCATTGGTTACTAACACGGATACACCCACTTCCTATTGCAAAACAGAGCTTGCAGCTCAACTTCCTGAATTGAAACTGAACACAAGTTCTGAGCTACAACAATTTCACATAGGCTTAACAAAAACATATGTTTTAACCCTTGACCATGTGCAACAACATGGTAACTGCCAGGTGATAACACAGCCACCCACTTTGAATGCAAAGTTATTTTCAGATCACATGTTAATGGTGGTAGGCTGACCCACGCTAACGCTTTTCCTCCCTCCCACTCACTCCTGAAATGTCACCTCTGCCCAACAACAAATATCCCTTCCCTCAGCAGCATTAGCTTCTTATGAAGACTTTCCTTTCTGCTGTGACTCAACTGTGAGAATTCTGAGTAAGGGAGTTGCCTCTTTTTTTAGCACTATGAACCAAGGCCTTAAGAGGTACAGAGGTGTGGGTTTACTTTCAGAATTACATTGTTAGAAAGAGTGAAAAAAACTACCTGATGAAGTGAAATATATACAGTACCAGTCAAAAGTTTGGACACACCTACTCATTCAAGGGGTTTTCCTTATTTTTGCTATTTTCTACATTGTATAATAATAGTGAAGACATCAAAACTATGAAATAACACATATGGAATCATGTAGTAACCAAAAAAGTGTTAAACAAATCAAAATATATTTTATATTTGAGATTCTTCCAAGTAGCCACCCTTTGCCTTGATGACGTCTTTGCACATTCTTGCCCTTCTCTCAACCAGCTTCATGAGGTAGTCACCTGGAATGCATTTCAATTAACAGGCGCACATTGTTAAAAGTTAATTTGTGTAATTTCCTTCCTTCTTAATGCATTTGAGCCAATCAGTTGTGTTGTGACAAGGTAGGGGTGGTATACAGAAGATTGCCCTATTTGGTAAAAGATCAAGTCCATGTTATGGCAAGAACAGCTCAAATAAGCAAAGAGAAACGACAGTCCATCGTTACTTTAAGACATGAAGGTCAGTCAATCTGGAACATTTCCAGCACTTTGGAAGTTTCTTCAAGTGCAGTCGCAAAAAACCATCAATCGCTATGATGAAACTGGCTCTCATGAGGACCGCCACAGGAAAGGAAGACCCAGAGTTACCTCTGCTGCAGAGGATAAGTTCATTAGAGTTACCAGCCTCAGAAATTACAGCCCTAATAAATGTTTCAGAGTTCAAGTAACAGACACATCTCAACATCAACCGTTCAGAGTACAGTCGTGGCCAAATGTTTTGAGAATGACACAAATATTAATTTCCACAAAGTTTGCTGCTTCAGTGCCTTTAGATATTTTTGTCAGATGTTACTATGGAATACTAAAGTATAATTACAAGCATTTCATAAGTGTTGAAGGCTTTTATTGACAATTACATGAAGTTGATGCAAAGAGTAAATATTTGCAGTGTTGACCCTTCCTTTTCAAGACCTCTGCAATCCGCCCTGGCATGCTGTAAATTAACTTCTGGGCCACATCCTGACTGATGGCAGCCCATTCTTGCATAATCAATGCTTGGAGTTTGTCAGAATTTGTGGGTTTTTGTTTGTCCATCCGCCTCTTGAGGATTGACCACAAGTTCTCAATGGGATTAAGGTCTGGGGAGTTTCCTGGCCATGGACCCAAAATATTAATGTTTTGTTCTCCGAGCCACATAGTTATCACTTTTGCCTTATGGCAAGTTGCTCCATCATGCTGGAAAAGGCATTGTTCATCACCAAACTGTTCCTGGATGGTTGGGAGAAGTTGCTCTCGGAGGATGTGTTGGTACCATTCTTTATTCATGGCTGTGTTCTTAGGAAAAATTGTGAGTGAGCCCACTCCCTTGGCTGAGAAGCAAACCCACACATGAATGGTCTCAGGATGCTTTACTGTTGGCATGACACAGTAAAGTAGCGCTCACCTTGTCTTCTCCGGACAAGCTTTTTTCCAGATGTCCCAAACAATCGGAAAGGGGATTCATCAGAGAAAACGACTTTACCCCAGTCCTCAGCAGTCCAATTCCTGTACCTTTTGCAGAATATCAGTCTGTCCCTGATGTTTTTCCTGGAGAGAAGTGGCTTCTTTGCTGCCCTTCTTGACACCAGGCCATCCTCCAAAAGTATTCGCCTCAATGTGCAGTGCAGATGCACTCACACCTGCCTGCTGCCATTCCTGAGCAAGCTCTGTACTGGTGGTGCCCCGATCCCGCAGCTGAATCAACTTTAGGATACAGTCCTGGCGCTTGCTGGACTTTCTTGGGCGCCCTGAAGCCTTCTTCACAACAATTGAACTGCTCTCCTTGAAGTTCTTGATGATCCGATAAATTGTGGATTTAGGTGCAATCTTACTGGCAGCAATATCCTTGCCTGAGAAGCCCTTTTTGTGCAAAGCAATGATGACGGCACGTGTTTCCTTGCAGGCAACCATGGTTGACAGAGGAAGAACAATGATTCCAAGCACTACCCACCTTTTGAAGCTTCCAGTCTGTTATTCGAACTCAATCAGCATGACAGAGTGATCTCCAGCCTTGTCCTTGTCAACACTCACACCTGTGTTAATGAGAGAATCACTGACATGATGTCAGCTGGTCCTTTTGTGGCAGGGCTGAAATGCAGTGGAATTTTTAGGAGGGGATTCAGTTCATTTGCATGGCAAAGAGGGACTTTGCAATTAATTGGAATACATCTGATCACTCTTCACAACATTCTGGAGTATATGCAAATTGCCATAATACAAACTGAGGCAGCAGACTTTGTGAAAATTAATATTTGTGTCATCCTCAAAACTTTTGGTCACGACTGTAGACTGTGTGAATTAGGCCTTCATGGTTCGAATTGCTGCAAAGAAACCACTACTAAAAGGACACCAATAAGAAGAAGAGACTTGCTTGGGCCAAGAAACACCAGAAATGGACATTTGACTGGTGGAAATCTGTCCTTTGGTATGATGAGTCCAAATTTGAGATGTTTGGTTCTTTGTGAGACACAGAGTAGGTGAACAGATGATCTCCGCATGTGTGGTTCCCACCGCGAAGCATGGAGGAGGAGTTGTGAAGGTGTGGGGGTGCTTTGCTGGTGACACTGTCAGTGATTTATTTAGAATTCAAAGGCACACTTAACCAGCATGGCTACCACAGCATTCTGCAGCGATACGCCTTCCCATCTGGTTTGCGCTTTGTGAGTCTATCATTTGTTTTTCAACAGGACAATGACCCAACACACATCCAGGCTGTGTAGGGGCTATTTGACCAAGAAGAAGAGTGATGGAGTGCTGCATCAGATGACCTGGCCTCCAGTCATCCGACCTCAACCCAATTGAGATGTGCTCAGCATATGTGAGAACTCCTTCAAGACTGTTGGAAAAGCATTCCTCATGAAGCTGGTAGAAATGCCAAGAGTGTGCAAAGCTGTCATCAAGGCAAACTTTGAAGAATCTAAAATCAAAAATATATTTTGATTTGTTTAACACTTTTTTGGTTATGACATGCTATTTCATAGTTTTGCTGTCTTCACTATTATTCTACAATGTAGAAAATAGTAAAAATAAAGAAAAACCCTTGAATGAGTAGGTGTGTCCAAACTTTTGACTGGTACTGTATGTGTGAGAGAGAACCAAGATGCTTTGGAAATGTAATGTGGATGGTTTAACTAAATTAAGAGAGTCAGTGTGGTAGTGTTCAACTTCACTTCGGCACACATCTAGTGATAAAATCACTGTACAAACAGAAAACACAGTGTGAAATGTGGTGATATGTAGAAATACACTATATATAAACACAATCGTATGTGGACACCCCTCCCTTCAAATTAGTGGATTTGGCCATTTCAGCCACACCCGTTGCTGAGAGGTGTATAAAATGCTAGAGATGTTATTGGGAAGTGGAAACGTCTAGGAGCAACAATGGCTCAGCCGCGAAGTGGTAGGCCACACAAGCTCACAGAACAAGACCGCCGAGTGCTGAAGCACGAGGTGCGTAAAAATCGTCTGTCCTCGGTTGCAACACTCACTACCGAGTTCCAAATCGCCTCTAGAAGCAACGTCAGCACAACAACTGTTCGTCGGGAGCTTAATGAAATGGGTGTCCATGGCCGAGTAGCCGCACACAAGCCTAAGATCCCCATGCACAATGCCAAGCTTCGGCTTGTGTGGTGTAAAGCTCACCACTATTGGACTTTGGAGCAGTGTAAACATGTTCTCTGGTGGACGTATCTGGGTTTGGCGGATGCCAGGAGAACACTACCTGCCCCAATGCATAGTGCCAACTGTACATTTTGGTGGAGGAGGAATAATGGTGTCGGACTGTTTTTCATGGTTCGGGCTAGGCCCCTTAGTTCCAGTGAAGGGAAATCTTGACGACACAGCATACAATGACATTCTAGACAATTCTGTGCTTCCAACTTTGTGGTAACAGTTTAGGGAAGGCCCTTTCCTGTTTCAGCATGACAATGCCCCTGTGCACAAAGCGAGGTCCATACAGAAATGGTTTGTCGAGATCAGTGTGGAAGAACTTGACTGGCCTGCACAGAGCCCTGACTTCAACCCCATAGAACAGCTTTGGGATGAATTGGAACGCAGACTAGACTGCGAGCCAGCCCTAATCGCCCGACATCCATTGCCCAACCTCACTAATGCTCTTGTGGAAAGCCTTCCCAGAAGAGTGGAGGCTGTTATAGCAGCAAATGGGGGGGATCAACTTAGATGTACCACGAGTAGGTGTCCACATACTTTTGGTCATGTAGTGTATGTACTATAGAATTTGACTCGCCTACGTGCAAACACACACACAGTTGAAATAAGCAACAAGACAATGTCAGGTTTTCTTAATAAAAATAATTCATTTCAGGACAACATATAAATAAGTATTGAAACGCACAGTACAGATAATATTTGATATTAATAAATACTTAAACAAAACAAAGCTTTTCATACAATACCTTATTATTGACAGGTTACACAAAAATGTCTCACAACTTTTGCATGTTTTGTTACAACTTTGCATGTTTATGTATGTCAAGGAAAGTACCAGAGCAGCTTATTAAGTATTGTGCCGTGTGTAGTGGTCTGAATGGGGTTCAGACCCATAACCAAAGAGCATGTACTGACAACTAATTACCCTTGTATTATATTATATTATGCGTATCATCTGCTTAGAGCACAGATCTATATCTAGTCTGCCATAAGTTTAATCAACAAAATACATTTTTTGCAGGCGTCAGATATGCATATTGAACAGATGTCGGATATGCATATTGAACAGATGTCGGATATGCATATTGAACAGATGTCGGATATGCATATTGAACAGATGTCGGATATGCATATTGAACAGATGTCGGATATGCATATTGAACAGATGTCAGATATGCATATTGAACAGATGTCAGATATGCATATTGAACAGACTTCATCGATGCCTTAGTTAAGAGGTCAAATCAATGCTTTCTAGACGATGGCACGTTTTTTGGCAGAAAGGAAATGTCAGTTCAAATATATAGGTTTAAAAGAAGAAAACACAGGAATGTCAGTTTTATATCAAACAGAGTAGTAGAGTGAGGCATCGTGTGAGCAGAGCAGATTTCAGCAGAGCCCCTACGATAAAGAGGTACTATACTGCAGGCCAGGTTCTATGGGTGGTGAGGTATTTTACTGCAGGCTTGTATTTGTATTTATTATGGATCCCCATTGGCTGCAGCCAAAGCAGCAGCTACTCTTCCTGGGGTCCAGCCATGCCACAGCTACAAGGTATGAACTAAGCTAAGAGCTGTGTTGCTGTTTTTCCCCACAGGTGTTTGTTAACATTCTCCCTCCCTTCCTCCTCTGAATGAGGTGTTGAGCTCTACGGGGATTTCTCCTGCCTTTATGTTCTCCTTCCTTACCTCCAAACACACACTCCTTTCCTCACTGGCAATCCCCTTGGACGAGATCAACTGAACTCTGCTCTCATCTATAAGTAACTCATTAACTAGGAGTCTGTGTGAAGGTAATTGCCCAGCATTAACACATATAGAACATACTGTAACGTGGTACAACTCTCAGGGCAAGCGCTAACTTGGACTTTTACAGTAGAGATACAAAAAGTGGTCGACAGCGAACAAGAACACAACGACATATGTACTGCCAGCAGACATCTATGTGGCAGTGGGAGAGGTTGAAAACAAGAACACAACGACATATGTACTGCCAGCAGACATCTATGTGGCAGTGGGAGAGGTTGAAAACAAGAACACAACGACATATGTACTGCCAGCAGACATCTATGTGGCAGTGGGAGAGGTTGAAAACAAGAACACAACGACATATGTACTGCCAGCAGACATCTATGTGGCAGTGGGAGAGGTTGAAAACAAGAACACAACGACATATGTACTGCCAGCAGACATCTATGTGGCAGTGGGAGAGGTTGAAAACAAGAACACAACGACATATGTACTGCCAGCAGACATCTATGTGGCAGTGGGAGAGGTTGAAAACAAGAACACAACGACATATGTACTGCCAGCAGACATCTATGTGGCAGTGGGAGAGGTTGAAAACAAGAACACAACGACATATGTACTGCCAGCAGACATCTATGTGGCAGTGGGAGAGGTTGAAAACAAGAACACAACGACATATGTACTGCCAGCAGACATCTATGTGGCAGTGGGAGAGGTTGAAAACAAGAACACAACGACATATGTACTGCCAGCAGACATCTATGTGGCAGTGGGAGAGGTTGAAAACAAGAACACAACGACATATGTACTGCCAGCAGACATCTATGTGGCAGTGGGAGAGGTTGAAAACAAGAACACAACGACATATGTACTGCCAGCAGACATCTATGTGGCAGTGGGAGAGGTTGAAAACAAGAACACAACAGCATCTGTACTGAGGTTGAATATTATTGAGTTTTAACTACTGTTTTCTCTGTCATGTAACATAACCTCTACGTTTGACTTCTGATCAAGCAGCACCATTCCGTTCTTAAGGGTCCTGCCCACTCGCTCAGATACTGTACATTAGCTGTCTTGGTAGGTACAGTTTTGACTGTACCTAATCCTGTTTAAACCACATTTCTACTGACCAAACTCTCATTTTGGTAGTGGTCGTGATGGCTTTGGCACAACTTTACAGTTGTCAGAATTTTGGTCGATGAGGTTCTTAAACAAAAGCTGCAGTTTATCACATTATTGTGTCGGTAACGAGCTGCTTGATAGATAATTCCTTGGCCGTATTATTAAGCAGCTTACGTATTGCGCTTTTTTCAAGATACAATCAGTAGTCCAGCATGATACATACTGTACACGTTGTCCGTTGTCTTGACACATATACCTCACCTTTCATCTTGTACACGTGGGATAATAATAACTGCACTAAGAGGTATTCTGCCGGCCATTTCTACTGCCCCTGCTCTTTTCTCTTCATGAGCACATGTTAAAACGGGCTTCTGGCCTTAGGGTCACTAGTTTCAGAGATGCATTGACTAGCATGGTGGCACGACCATTTTAATCTTCCCCAAACCTTTGGGCTCACCCCCTGTAGACCTGCTTAAAGTGGTCACATTCATTACAGAAGCCTTGCTTCTCTATGTTGGCATAGTGGTCACAGCCTTGGGCTTTACAGCTCTGCTTCATCGTCTCTTTAGGTGCCCCTGCCCTCTCCCTGCGGCTCTCTCTCTGCCCCCGCGTGGCCCGGCACTCTGGACACAGGTCTGTGCAGCCAGGGAAGAAGTTACTGCAGCCATTCCACCTGCACGTGGCCTGGGTCTGGGTCTGTCTGGGTCTGTCTGGTTCTGGTTTAGCAGTTCGCTGCAGATAGAGAAAAACAAAGAGGAAACAAATCATTCTACACTCTGAAACTGTAAAAGTGATTTGCAATTCAAGATGTAGTGTACATCCACTGGGCCCTGTGTGAGAGGGAGGGAGACACTCACCATGACCAGTGGAGGGGAGTGGGCACCGGGAGCCCTGCTAGCATTCTGGTTCAGCCTGGAGCTCTGCTCGTTAAAGAAGCACTCCAGCATGGTATTGCCCTCAGCCCCACACCCCGGGCCCTGACAGCGCGAAGCATTTTGGAAGCCTGCCTCCGACGCGTGGCGAGTCTGGATTGGAGCAGGAGGAGGAAGGGTCGCTACTGGAGGAGATAAACCCAGAGAAAACACATGTCAAACTCACATATGACCACACACAATATCAACTATTCTTGAGATTCAGGTAAATTTGCAGCTTTTCCAGTTCTGTCTGGTGTAAACATCGAGTTAGTTTCATGTTGTTTCTAAGTATACTGACATAAGTAGACCAAGATAAGACATGACAGCTGTGGCTTTTGATGTGGCCTGATTCCTTTAGATTAAATCTATATATTTTGCTGGGACTTGAAAAGAAAAGCATTTCTTGTTAAAATGACTAAGAACAAGCATCTGGTTAGACTTACGGTGGTTGGTCTGATAGTCCAAATAGCAGATGGTGCAGAATCCACGCTTCTGTTGAGTTCCAAAGAACTGGCATCCCGACCTCTTACAGGGCCGGCCCGAGTACTCAGATTCCCTGGGCGGGGGCTGGGTCCATAACGACCCAGAAGAGGCCGCTGCTGCCGACGGCTGGGGCTCCTCGCCCCGCACTGTGCCAGTACTCTGGAAACACGGGGGGCACAGTCCGTTAAATATCCTGAAGGCCTCCTGGTGGCACATGCTGCACCTCCCTGGTGCATTCTGCCGGCTGTTAAAGCAGCGTTCACACAGACCATTGTGCTCCTTGCTGCGGGTGAAAACGCAGCCAGGCATCTTGCACTTCATGGCGTGGGTTTCGCTGTAACGGCAGGACGCCGAGCACGGCGGAGCGACGGAGAGCGGGCTGGATAACACCGCCAGACGGCCAGGGGGGCTGGGCCGTACTCTACTACTACACCCCGGCTCACAAGCCTGACCACCGCCTTTCGTAGGGGCAGCCTCTGTCCTCCCGTTGGGCTGGCCCTGGCGTTTCTCAAAGCACTCGTGGCAGTGTGGCTGGGTGTCCACGGAGACGTAGAAGGTGCACCGTGGTGTGGCACATCGGATCTCGATGAGGGACAATTGAGACACGGAGAAGGGGGGTGGTCTATGGGGGTGGGGGGCGGCCCACAGTTGGTCCTTGTCCTCCTGCCAGCGCTTGTACTCGTGGTTGACCAACTGGAGGTAGTCCTCCATCAGGTTCATGTCCTCAGGCAGGTTCCCTTCATCCAGCCTGGGAAAGGCAGCACGCAACACACTCAATACTACTGATAGGATAATTATACACCTCTTGGCCAGACTGCCAGGTCGACAATAATGACAACTGGTTCTCAACTTGACCCACCCCAATAAATAAAGTACTATTATGCCACAAAGACTTTTTAAAAACAGATTTGTATTGTGCTTTTTAAACAGTGTTTTACATCCTGTTCTCTATCGTTCTCCATGCCTCTAGCGTCCCACCCACCTCGCAGCATTGATGATGCGTGTGGTATCGTAGCCCAGTCCAATGACAGGGATCTCCATCAGCATTAGGTAGTCCTTCAGAAGCCTCTCCTTCTGAGTTTGCTCCTTCTCCATCAAGAAGTGCACGTGGAGCTCCTCGAAGCCCCCGCGGCCCGGGTTGATCAGCGGTACTGCTCGGATCTCTGGGGCACACAGTCATAATGATGATAAACAGGAAGTAGTATATAGCTAGCACCTTTCTGGGACACAATGACACTGAACACCAAAACAGCACAATAAATGACCCAATATAGTAAGTTGTGGAAGATGGGTCACATTCCCCTCATCCTACAAGCACCTCTCAACACAGTAATCTATCAACGACGGTTACTGTTCACACCTGGGCCACTGTCTTTGATGGTGATGAGGGGAGCAAAGTGCTGGGAGTCGTAGCCGAGCACTATGGGGTACTTGTAGCATTCCCTTGGAGGCCAGTGCAGAGGAAGGTAGATGCCCCCCACGTTGAGGGGAGAGAAGGAGGAGCAGGACCTCATGCTGCGCAGCACCTGGTCTGTAAGGATACAGCCATGAGTTAGTCACTGAACACAATACAGCACACTGACTGCTTCTACTGCTGTAATAGACAAACCTACAGATACAGCACACTGACTACTTCTACTGCTATAGTAGACAGACCAACAAAAAGACAGCACACTGACTGATTCTACTGCTGTAGTAGACACATCTACAGAAAGAACTACAGAAACTGCATATACATCTGGGTTTGAACTTCTGATGAACTGAGTGATAAGAGGCTCCATTGAGAAAGGCTGTACCTGCGATGACGATGATGGGCCTGCGGAGGATGTTGGAGAGGATAAAGATGTGCATGTCCTCCAGGGAGTCAAACTGCAGCCCGTTGCTGCTGGACACAGGCGACGCCATCTTGATGATTTTCTCCCATTCCTCCTCCCAATTCTGACAGAAGAATAATCAATTACAACCCCTTTAGCTGCTTTAAACATCATGATCCTAATAACAGGTGATACTACTAACAGACCTGGGTGATACTACCAACAAGTGATACTACTAACAGACCTGGGTGATACTACCAACAAGTGATACTACTAACAGACCTGGGTGATACTACCAACAAGTGATACTACTAACAGACCTGGGTGATACTACCAACAAGTGATACTACTAACAGACCTGGGTGATACTACCAACAGGTGATACTACTAACAGACCTGGGTGATACTACCAACAAGTGATACTACTAACAGACCTGGGTGATACTACCAACAAGTGATACTACTAACAGACCTGGGTGATACTACCAACAAGTGATACTACTAACAGACCTGGGTGATACTACCAACAGGTGATACTACTAACAGACCTGGGTGATACTACCAACAGGTGATACTACTAACAGACCTGGGTGATACTACTAACAGACCTGGGTGATACTACTAACAGACCTGGGTGATACAACCAACAGGTGATACTACTAACAGACCTGGGTGATACTACCAACAAGTGATACTACTAACAGACCTGGGTGATACTACCAACAAGTGATACTACTAACAGACCTGGGTGATACTACCAACAGGTGATACTACTAACAGACCTGGGTGATACTACCAACAAGTGATACTACTAACAGACCTGGGTGATACTACCAACAGGTGATACTACTAACAGACCTGGGTGATACTAATAACAGACCTGGGTGATACTACTAACAGACCTGGGTGATACTAATAACATACCTGGGTGATACTAGTAACAGACCTGGGTGATACTACTAACAGACCTGGGTGATACAACTAACAGACCTGGATGAAACTACCAACAGGTGATACTACTAACAGACCTGGGTGATACTAATAACAGACCTGGGTGATACTACTAACAGATCTGGGTGATACAACCAACAGGTGATACTACTAACAGACTTGGGTGATACTAGTAACAGACCTGGGTGATACTACTAACGGACCTGGGTGATACTACTAACAGACCTGGGTGATACTACTAACAGACCTGGGTGATACAACCAACAGGTGATACTACTAACAGACCTGGGTGATACTACCAACAGGTGATACTACTAACAGACCTGGGTGATACTAATAACAGACCTGGGTGATACTACCAACAGGTGATACTACTAACAGACCTGGGTGATACAACCAACAGGTGATACTACCAACAGACCTGTGTGATACTACTAACAGACCTGGGTGATACTACCAACAGGTGATACTACTAACAGACCTGGGTGATACTACCAACAGGTGATACTACTAACAGACCTGGGTGATACTACCAACAAGTGATACTACTAACAGACCTGGGTGATACTACCAACAGGTGATACTACTAACAGACCTGGGTGATACTACCAACAGGTGATACTACTAACAGACCTGGGTGATACAACCAACAGGTGATACTACCAACAGACCTGTGTGATACTACTAACAGACCTGGGTGATACTACCAACAGGTGATACTACTAACAGACCTGGGTGATACTACCAACAGGTGATACTACCAACAGACCTGTGTGATACTACTAACAGACCTGGGTGATACTACCAACAGGTGATACTACTAACATTTACATTTTTACATGTTAGTCATTTAACAGACGCTCTTATTCAGAGCGACTTACAGTAGTGAATGCATACATTTCATGCATTTTATTTATTTTTATTTTTTTGTACTGGCCCCCCGTGGGAATCGAACCCACAACCCTGGCGTTGCACACACCATGCTCTACCAACTGAGCCACAGGGATGACCACTACGACCTGGGTGACACTACTAGCAGACCTGGGTGACACTACTAGCAGACCTGGGTGATACTACTAACAGACCTGGTTGATACTAATAATAGGTGGGGTGATACTACTAACAGATGATACTACTAATAGACCTGGGTGATACTACTAAAAGGTGATACTAGTAACAGATGACGCTACTAATAGACCTGGGTGATACTACTAACAGGTGATACTACTAACAGGTGATACTAATAACAGGTGATACTACTAACAGACCTGGGTGATACTACAAACAGACCTGGGCGATACTACAAACAGACCTGGGCGATACTACTAACAGACCTGGGCGATACTACTAACAGACCTGGGCAATACTACTAACAGACCTGGGCAATACTACTAACAGACCTGGGCGATACTACTAACAGACCTGGGCAATACTACTAACAGGTGATACTACCAACAGACCTGTGTGATACTACTAACAGACCTGGGTGATACTACCAACAGGTGATACTACTAACAGACCTGGGTGATACTACCAACAAGTGATACTACTAACAGACCTGGGTGATACTACCAACAAGTGATACTACTAACAGACCTGGGTGATACTACCAACAAGTGATACTACTAACAGACCTGGGTGATACTACCAACAGGTGATACTACTAACAGACCTGGGTGATACTACCAACAAGTGATACTACTAACAGACCTGGGTGATACTACCAACAAGTGATACTACTAACAGACCTGGGTGATACTACCAACAAGTGATACTACTAACAGACCTGGGTGATACTACCAACAGGTGATACTACTAACAGACCTGGGTGATACTACCAACAGGTGATACTACTAACAGACCTGGGTGATACTACTAACAGACCTGGGTGATACTACTAACAGACCTGGGTGATACAACCAACAGGTGATACTACTAACAGACCTGGGTGATACTACCAACAAGTGATACTACTAACAGACCTGGGTGATACTACCAACAAGTGATACTACTAACAGACCTGGGTGATACTACCAACAGGTGATACTACTAACAGACCTGGGTGATACTACCAACAAGTGATACTACTAACAGACCTGGGTGATACTACCAACAGGTGATACTACTAACAGACCTGGGTGATACTAATAACAGACCTGGGTGATACTACTAACAGACCTGGGTGATACTAATAACATACCTGGGTGATACTAGTAACAGACCTGGGTGATACTACTAACAGACCTGGGTGATACAACTAACAGACCTGGATGAAACTACCAACAGGTGATACTACTAACAGACCTGGGTGATACTAATAACAGACCTGGGTGATACTACTAACAGATCTGGGTGATACAACCAACAGGTGATACTACTAACAGACTTGGGTGATACTAGTAACAGACCTGGGTGATACTACTAACGGACCTGGGTGATACTACTAACAGACCTGGGTGATACTACTAACAGACCTGGGTGATACAACCAACAGGTGATACTACTAACAGACCTGGGTGATACTACCAACAGGTGATACTACTAACAGACCTGGGTGATACTAATAACAGACCTGGGTGATACTACCAACAGGTGATACTACTAACAGACCTGGGTGATACAACCAACAGGTGATACTACCAACAGACCTGTGTGATACTACTAACAGACCTGGGTGATACTACCAACAGGTGATACTACTAACAGACCTGGGTGATACTACCAACAGGTGATACTACTAACAGACCTGGGTGATACTACCAACAAGTGATACTACTAACAGACCTGGGTGATACTACCAACAGGTGATACTACTAACAGACCTGGGTGATACTACCAACAGGTGATACTACTAACAGACCTGGGTGATACAACCAACAGGTGATACTACCAACAGACCTGTGTGATACTACTAACAGACCTGGGTGATACTACCAACAGGTGATACTACTAACAGACCTGGGTGATACTACCAACAGGTGATACTACCAACAGACCTGTGTGATACTACTAACAGACCTGGGTGATACTACCAACAGGTGATACTACTAACATTTACATTTTTACATGTTAGTCATTTAACAGACGCTCTTATTCAGAGCGACTTACAGTAGTGAATGCATACATTTCATGCATTTTATTTATTTTTATTTTTTTGTACTGGCCCCCCGTGGGAATCGAACCCACAACCCTGGCGTTGCACACACCATGCTCTACCAACTGAGCCACAGGGATGACCACTACGACCTGGGTGACACTACTAGCAGACCTGGGTGACACTACTAGCAGACCTGGGTGATACTACTAACAGACCTGGTTGATACTAATAATAGGTGGGGTGATACTACTAACAGATGATACTACTAATAGACCTGGGTGATACTACTAAAAGGTGATACTAGTAACAGATGACGCTACTAATAGACCTGGGTGATACTACTAACAGGTGATACTACTAACAGGTGATACTAATAACAGGTGATACTACTAACAGACCTGGGTGATACTACAAACAGACCTGGGCGATACTACAAACAGACCTGGGCGATACTACTAACAGACCTGGGCGATACTACTAACAGACCTGGGCAATACTACTAACAGACCTGGGCAATACTACTAACAGACCTGGGCGATACTACTAACAGACCTGGGCAATACTACTAACAGGTGATACTACCAACAGACCTGTGTGATACTACTAACAGACCTGGGTGATACTACCAACAGGTGATACTACTAACAGACCTGGGTGATACTACCAACAAGTGATACTACTAACAGACCTGGGTGATACTACCAACAAGTGATACTACTAACAGACCTGGGTGATACTACCAACAAGTGATACTACTAACAGACCTGGGTGATACTACCAACAGGTGATACTACTAACAGACCTGGGTGATACTACCAACAAGTGATACTACTAACAGACCTGGGTGATACTACCAACAAGTGATACTACTAACAGACCTGGGTGATACTACCAACAAGTGATACTACTAACAGACCTGGGTGATACTACCAACAGGTGATACTACTAACAGACCTGGGTGATACTACCAACAGGTGATACTACTAACAGACCTGGGTGATACTACTAACAGACCTGGGTGATACTACTAACAGACCTGGGTGATACAACCAACAGGTGATACTACTAACAGACCTGGGTGATACTACCAACAAGTGATACTACTAACAGACCTGGGTGATACTACCAACAAGTGATACTACTAACAGACCTGGGTGATACTACCAACAGGTGATACTACTAACAGACCTGGGTGATACTACCAACAAGTGATACTACTAACAGACCTGGGTGATACTACCAACAGGTGATACTACTAACAGACCTGGGTGATACTAATAACAGACCTGGGTGATACTACTAACAGACCTGGGTGATACTAATAACATACCTGGGTGATACTAGTAACAGACCTGGGTGATACTACTAACAGACCTGGGTGATACAACTAACAGACCTGGATGAAACTACCAACAGGTGATACTACTAACAGACCTGGGTGATACTAATAACAGACCTGGGTGATACTACTAACAGATCTGGGTGATACAACCAACAGGTGATACTACTAACAGACTTGGGTGATACTAGTAACAGACCTGGGTGATACTACTAACGGACCTGGGTGATACTACTAACAGACCTGGGTGATACTACTAACAGACCTGGGTGATACAACCAACAGGTGATACTACTAACAGACCTGGGTGATACTACCAACAGGTGATACTACTAACAGACCTGGGTGATACTAATAACAGACCTGGGTGATACTACCAACAGGTGATACTACTAACAGACCTGGGTGATACAACCAACAGGTGATACTACCAACAGACCTGTGTGATACTACTAACAGACCTGGGTGATACTACCAACAGGTGATACTACTAACAGACCTGGGTGATACTACCAACAGGTGATACTACTAACAGACCTGGGTGATACTACCAACAAGTGATACTACTAACAGACCTGGGTGATACTACCAACAGGTGATACTACTAACAGACCTGGGTGATACTACCAACAGGTGATACTACTAACAGACCTGGGTGATACAACCAACAGGTGATACTACCAACAGACCTGTGTGATACTACTAACAGACCTGGGTGATACTACCAACAGGTGATACTACTAACAGACCTGGGTGATACTACCAACAGGTGATACTACCAACAGACCTGTGTGATACTACTAACAGACCTGGGTGATACTACCAACAGGTGATACTACTAACATTTACATTTTTACATGTTAGTCATTTAACAGACGCTCTTATTCAGAGCGACTTACAGTAGTGAATGCATACATTTCATGCATTTTATTTATTTTTATTTTTTTGTACTGGCCCCCCGTGGGAATCGAACCCACAACCCTGGCGTTGCACACACCATGCTCTACCAACTGAGCCACAGGGATGACCACTACGACCTGGGTGACACTACTAGCAGACCTGGGTGACACTACTAGCAGACCTGGGTGATACTACTAACAGACCTGGTTGATACTAATAATAGGTGGGGTGATACTACTAACAGATGATACTACTAATAGACCTGGGTGATACTACTAAAAGGTGATACTAGTAACAGATGACGCTACTAATAGACCTGGGTGATACTACTAACAGGTGATACTACTAACAGGTGATACTAATAACAGGTGATACTACTAACAGACCTGGGTGATACTACAAACAGACCTGGGCGATACTACAAACAGACCTGGGCGATACTACTAACAGACCTGGGCGATACTACTAACAGACCTGGGCAATACTACTAACAGACCTGGGCAATACTACTAACAGACCTGGGCGATACTACTAACAGACCTGGGCAATACTACTAACAGGTGATACTACTAACAGACCTGGGTAATACTACTAATAGACCTGGGTGATACTACTAACAGATGATACTACTAATATACCCGGGCGATACTACTAACAGACCTGGGTGATACTACTAACAGGTGATACTACTAACAGACCTGGGTGATACTACTAATAGACCTGGGTGATACTACTAACAGATGATACTACTAATATACCTGGGTGATACTACTAACAGACAATACTACTAAAAGCTGATACCTGGGTCAGAATATGTCAAACACTTTCAAATACTTGGTTTGCACTTGATTTAGTTTGCCTGGTCCCTAAAGTGCTAACTCCAAACTAAATCAAGCACACATCTTACTACACTTTTCAAGTATTTGACGTTATGTACTTTGGCCCAGGTCTGCTATAGTAACACCATCCTGGTCGTAGAGGACGTCTGCTATAGTAACACCATCCTGGTCGTAGAGGAGGTCTGCTATAGTAACACCATCCTGGTCGTAGAGGAGGTCTGCTATAGTAACACCATCCTGGTTGTAGAGGAGGTCTGCTATAGTAACACCATCCTGGTTGTTGAGGAGGTCTGCTGTAGTAACACCATCCTGGTCGTAGAGGAGGTCTGCTATAGTAACACCATCCTGGTTGTAGAGGAGGTCTGCTATAGTAACACCATCCTGGACGTAGAGGAGGTCTGCTATAGTAACACCATCCTGGTTGTTGAGGAGGTCTGCTATAGTAACACCATCCTGGACGTAGAGGAGGTCTGCTATAGTAACACCATCCTGGACGTAGAGGAGGTCTGCTATAGTAACACCATCCTGGACGTAGAGGAGGTCTGCTATAGTAACACCATCCTGGTCGTAGAGGAGGTCTGCTATAGTAACACCATCCTGGACGTAGAGGAGGTCTGCTATAGTAACACCATCCTGGACGTAGAGGAGGTCTGCTATAGTAACACCATCCTGGTCATAGAGGAGGTCTGCTATAGTAACACCATCCTGGTCGTAGAGGAGGTCTGCTATAGTAACACCATCCTGGTCGTAGAGGAGGTCTGCTATTCTAACACAATCCTGGTCATAGAGGGGGCCTCCGTTCCTCACCATGGTGCTGTAACGCAGGCCAGTCTGGGTGAACTCCTGAGACTGCAGTAGCTCTGTCTGGAAACGGGCTCTAAAGTTGCCTGTTTCGGTCTCCTTGAGCACACTGTGTAGGGCCTTCCTCAGGACCAGGTCTGTGTCCTGCACCCCCAGCATGTACTGAGAGGCAGCATGGAGAAGACAGTTCCCATCTCCTGCAACACACACAAAGCCATGACATATGGGGGTAGATATTACATACAGGTGTAGGCTCTTAATTTGATCACTCTTTTGTTGCTGAGAACTGATTATGTTCATGCATTCAAACTTTGTAGAGTTCCATCTGGTTTGATCCAGGTAGAGTGGAGGGTAAGTTTATCTACAGTGCCGTTACTAACACAACTCTTTACTATGAACTTCCCATCTTCACAACACCACAGGTAAGACTGCGAGTTATTAACAGCAAAACTATCCATCGCCGACAAAGACCTGTATCGCTCTGCAAAAAAGGAGGAAAATGAGAGAGGGAATTTCCAGAGCAGCTCTCGCAGCGCTCTTTAGGCATCCGTTATATCTGACCACCATTCATCACCTTACAGAGGAAATATAAAACAGCCTGAGAAAGTTTGACATCACAGACTATCAGCACTGTTGGTTTGTTATATCTGACCACCATTCATCACCTTACAGTGGAAATGATGTCACAGACTATCAGCACTGTTGGTTTGTGGTGTACTTTCATCGCTTTCCATGTGTTGTCTTCTATGGTTGTCATCATGCCATACAACATGGCTAAAACAGACTGGACCACTAGGCCAATGACACATACAGTATTGGTTTAAACTTTAACTGTAGAATGGTGGTCAGATATGCTCCCTTGGCACATTAACACTAAAACAACCTAAACTAAATAAGAGAATGAAAAAACAGCCTTCAGTGATGACTGGAGAGGGTGACAGATGGGCTAAATGAGTAAATCAGGTAAAGTTGCGTTTGCAGGTTTTAATCCAAGTTTAAGAAATCAATGATAAACCATCTGGCAGACAAACCGTCTGACTCTTACTGCAGGGCGGTGGGTCTTTTTGTCATTGTAACAAAATGGGCCTAAAGCATTTGAAATACCCTGCTGCCTGCCACACCAAAGAGAGGAATTTCCCTGATTGTGGTTCTCTGTGACTAAGTGCTGTGAAGCTGCCATTTGACTCTTTCTTCCCCTTGTCAGCTACTCCAGAGACATCCGAGACATGTGGCCCTGGACTTTCCAGAGGGGCGGTGCGTGGCTCGGCTGGAATGTTTTCTATTCACGAGCTTCACCAACAACCAATAGAGATCTCATTTTGTGTGGGATGATATATTTTTATATTTTACACCCGCATATTTCTTAACCTAAAAGAAGACGTTCTGAGTTCTGACACTGAATACCTTCTGCCTTCCTCTTTTTGTCTTCCGCCATGTTGAATACAGCAGTCTGGGTCTATAGAGGTGGACAGCGTGTCGAAAACACCAGTAGAGGTGGACAGCGTGTCGAAAACAACAGAAGAGGTGGACAGCGTACTGAAAACACCAGTAGAGGTGGACAGCGTGCTGAAAACACCAGTAGAGGTGGACAGCGTGTCGAAAACACCAGTAGAGGTGGACAGCGTGTCGAATACACCAGTAGAGGTGGACAGCGTGTCGAATACACCAGTAGAGGTGGACAGCGTGTCGAATACACCAGTAGAGGTGGACAGCGTGTCGAATACACCAGTAGAGGTGGACAGCGTGCTGAAAACACCAGTAGAGGTGGACAGCGTGCTGAAAACACCAGTAGAGGTGGACAGCGTGTCGAATACACCAGTAGAGGTGGACAGCGTGTCGAATACACCAGTAGAGGTGGACAGCGTGCTGAAAACACCAGTAGAGGTGGACAGCGTGCTGAAAACACCAGTAGAGGTGGACAGCGTGTCGAATACACCAGTAGAGGTGGACAGCGTGTCGAATACACCAGTGGAGGTGGACAGCGTGTCGAATACACCAGTGGAGGTGGACAGCATGTCGAATACACCAGTAGAGGTGGACAGCTTGCTGAAAACACCAGCAGAGGTGGAGACACTGTGTTGCGATAAGTGCAACACTGTTTTTGCATACTGTATGCTCTCAAATATTATACCTTTGTAATGTGTATCACTATCATAACCTTGTAATATGTGCATTACTATTATAACTATGTAATATGTATTATAAACTGGTTGTTTTGAGCCCTGAATGTTGATTGGCTGAAAGCCATGGTATATCAGACCGTATACCATGGGTATGACAAAAAAGTACAATTTACTGGTCTAATTACGTTGGTAACCAGTTTATAATAGTAATAAGGCAATAAGGTATTTGTGGTATATGGCCATTATACCACGGCTAAGGGCTGTATCCAGGCACTCTGTGTTGCCTCTTGCATAAGAACAGTCCTTAGCCATGGTATATTGGCCATATACCACACCTCCTCGGGCCTTACTGCTTAATTATAACTATGTAATATGC
The DNA here is from genome assembly GCF_901001165.1 of Salmo trutta. Lineage (NCBI taxonomy): Eukaryota > Metazoa > Chordata > Actinopteri > Salmoniformes > Salmonidae > Salmo > Salmo trutta. Next base: position 12,446,371 of record NC_042974.1, read on the forward strand.
ATTATAACTATGTACATTATTAAAACTATGTAATATGTATTATAACTACGTACATTATTATAACTGTGATATGTACATTACTATTATAACTCTGTAAAATGTACGATAACTATGTACATTATTATAACTATGTAATATGTATTATAACTATGTACATTATTATAACTATGTAATATGTATTATAACTATGTACATTATTATAACTGTGATATGTACATTACTATTATAACTCTGCAAAATGTATTATAACTATGTAATATGTATTATAACTATGTACATTATTATAACTATGTAATATGTATTATAACTATGTACATTATTATAACTGTGATATGTACATTACTATTATAACTCTGTAAAATGTACGATAACTATGTACATTATTATAACTATGTAATATGTATTATAACTATGTACATTATTATAACTATGTAATATGTATTATAACTATGTACATTATTATAACTGTGATATGTACATTACTATTATAACTCTGCAAAATGTATTATAACTATGTAATATGTACATTACTATTATAACTATGTAATAGGTATTATAACTATGTAATATGCACATTATTATAACTATGTAATAGGCATTATAACTATGTAATGTGTACATTACTATTACAACTATGTTATCTGTATATTACTATTATAACTATGTAATAGGTATTATAACTATGTAATATGTATATTACTATTATAACTGTAATGTGTACATTACTATTACAACTATGTTATATGTATATTACTATTATAACTATGCAATAGGTATTATAACTAATATGTACATTACTATTAACCCTGTAATAGGTAATATAACTGTAATATGTACATTACTATCATAACTATTTAATAGGTATTACAACTATGTATTATGTACATTACTATTATAACTATGTAATATGTATTATAACTATGTAATATGTATTATAACTATGTAATATGCACATTATTATAACTATGTAATAGGTATTATAACTATGTAATATGCACATTATTCTAACTATGTAATAGGTATTATAACTATGTAATATGCACATTATTATAACTATGTAATAGGTATTATAACTATGTAATATGCACATTATTATAACTATGTAATAGGTATTATAACTATGTAATATGTACATTACTATCATAACTATGTAATATGTATTATAACTACGTAATATGTATATTACAACTATAACTATGTAATTTGTACATTACTATTATAAGTATAATATGTACATTACTATTATAACTATGTAATACAATTTGAAAAAGTAAAAATTACGTTTTTGGATTACTATTCTTTCAACAATTTGAGGTATGATTGGAGCAATAGCTTTCTTCTGTCAGTAAAGGGAACATTCCAACCGAGCAACAACAAACTTCCGCTCAGCTCACCTTGATCATGTTCCATCTGGAGGTTGAATCATACTGTACAAAACACACATTTCTGGTAAAAACACACTATGCTTGTTGTGTTGTCAGAATCCTCATATGTATACTGAACAAAAATATAAACGCACCATGCAACAATTTCAAAGATTTTACTGAGTTATAAGGAAATCAGTCAATTGAAATAAATGCACTAGGCCCTAATCTATGGTTTCGCCATGACTGGGAATACAGATATGTATCTGTTGGTCACAGATACCTTTAAAAAAAAGGTAGGGGTGTGGATCAGAAAACCAGTCAGTATCTGGTGTGACCACCATATGCCTCATGCAGCATGACACATCTCCTTCGCATAGAGTTGATCAGGCTGTTGATTGTGGCCTGTGGAATGTTGTCCCACTCCTCTTCAATGGCTGTGTGAAGTTGCTGGATATTGGCAGAAACTGGAACACGCTGTCATACACGTTGATCCAGAGCATCCCAAACATGCTCAACGTGTGACATATCTGGTGAGTATGCAGGCCATGGAAAAACTGGGATATTTTCAGCTTCATGGAGCCGTGGATTATCATGCTGAAACATGAGGTGATGTTCGCACAACAATGGGCTTCAGGATCTCGTCATGGTATCACGATAAAATGAAATCGTTTTCGTTTACTGTAGCTTATGCCTGCCCATACCATAACCCCACCGCCACTATGGGGCACTCTGTTGACAACGTTGACATCAGCAAACTGCTCGCCCACACAACGCCATACACGTGGTCTGCGGTTGTTTTGAGTCCGGTTGGAAGTACTGCCAAATCCTCTAAAACAACTTTGGAGGTGGGTTATGACAGAGAAATGAACATTTAATTATCTGACAACAGCTCTGGTGGACATTCCTGCAGTCAACATGCTAATTGCACACTCAAAACTTAAGACATCTGTGGCATTGCGTTGTGTGACAAAACTGCATATTTTATTGTCCCCAGCACAAGGTTCCCGTCCTCTACCTCTCCTGTCCTCCTCTACCTCTCCTGTCCTCCTCTACCTCTCCTGTCCCCCTCTACCTCTCCTGTCCCCCTCTACCTCTCCTGTCCTCCTCTACCTCTCCTGTCCTCCTCTACCTCTCCGGTACGGTCCTCCTCTACCTCTCCGGTACGGTCCTCCTCTACCTCTCCTGTCCTCCTCTACCTCTCCTGTCCTTCTCTACCTCTCCGGTACGGTCCTCCTCTACCTCTCCTGTCCTCCTCTACCTCTCCTGTCCTTCTCTACCTCTCCTGTCCTCCTCTACCTCTCCGGTACGGTCCTCCTCTACCTCTCCGGTACGGTCCTCCTCTACCTCTCCTGTACGGTCCTCCTCTACCTCTCCTGTACGGTCCTCCTCTACCTCTCCTGTACGGTCCTCCTCTACCTCTCCTGTCCTCCTCTACCTCTCCGGTACGGTCCTCCTCTACCTCTCCGGTACGGTCCTCCTCTACCTCTCCGGTACGGTCCTCCTCTACCTCTCCTGTACGGTCCTCCTCTACCTCTCCTGTACGGTCCTCCTCTACCTCTCCGGTACGGTCCTCCTCTACCTCTCCTGTCCTTCTCTACCTCTCCTGTCCTTCTCTACCTCTCCTGTCCTCCTCTACCTCTCCGGTACGGTCCTCCTCTACCTCTCCGGTACGGTCCTCCTCTACCTCTCCTGTACGGTCCTCCTCTACCTCTCCTGTACGGTCCTCCTCTACCTCTCCTGTACGGTCCTCCTCTAGTCCTCTACCTCTGGTGTCCTGTCCTTATTCACCAGTCACCTTACGCAATGGATTCATTCCAGTGAGTCAGCAGCCAGCCAGCAACAGACAGAGTGGTCCTCCTTAGTCTTAAAGTCATGGCTGCTATGTCATTCATAGGAAAAGCTACTCTATACCATTATTTCCCAAATCAAGGTCTGGCTGGGCCCTCCAGAGACTTCTATATTTTCTAAATCAAGGTCTGGCTGGGCCCTCCAGAGACTTCTATATTTTCTAAATCAAGGTCTGGCTGGGCCCTCCAGAGACTTCTATATTTTCTAAATCAAGGTCTGGCTGGGCCCTCCAGAGACTTCTGTAGCTCAGTTGGTAGAGCATGGTGTTTGCAACACCAGGGTTGTGGGTTTGATTCCCATGGGGGGCCAGCACAGAAAAAAAAAGTATGATATGTATGAAATTGTATGAAATGTATGAATTCGCTACTGTAAGTCGCTCTGGATAAGAGCATCTGCTAAATGACTAAAATGTAAAATGTATATTTTCTAAATCAAGGCCTGGCTCGGCCCTCCAAAGGCTTCTATATTTTCCAAATTAAGGCATGGGTGGGCCCTCCAGAGACTTAGATGAGGAAATTCCACTCACTCAATAGAAAGGAAATATGTATCATGTCAAGGCTCTTTCTGGATTGGATTTACAGGAAGACAAACTTCTCTTAACCCTATAATTTTACTGGAAATACTGTAGTTTCAACATATAGGGAAAAGACAATAGCCTTTGATTCCCATTTCATGTACTGTTACTATGGTGTGACAGCATTAAAATGGCAAAGGTTCAAGATGCCAGGTGATAAGATATTGCCCTCGATAAGACAATAAATCTAATAACCTGGTTATATATCCACCTGACAATAACATTCCATCTTTGCAATGGTTCAATGAAATGACATGATTGACATGGTAACTAACCCACGTGTGAGTCAAGACAAGTGGGGTTGTTTGCTGTATGATTTGTGAATAAAGGTCCAACTCACTTAGCTACTTATTGAGAGAAGGGTTATACCCAAACCTCCACTGCAAAGCAGACAGAAACAAATCATTACAGAGTTTGAATGTGTCAACAGAATTCACTTGGTCAACATGGTCTTTAGAACAATGGATGGGAAATGATCAGTATGACAGCATAGAATTTCTGCTTTGGGATGTCCCACATAATTACCCTAGACGTTATGATCTACAAATACTGTACTGGAAATCTGCAGAGTCATGTTAGGTACCAGTCAAATCAAGAGCTGATAATGGTCATTCTAAAAGTGACACAAATCCCCCAACCCTCTCTCTGCTGAAAAAATGATCTTCAGTGTCAGGGTCTTTTAAACTCTTTTGACAAATACCTCCTACCTTCCTACTAGAATGACCAACAAGGGGAACAGAAACCCAAACCAAACTAATACATTACCATTGGTCCTCAGTGGTACCATTTTCTTGACCTCGCGGCACCAGTTGAGCTTCTTCTCCTGCTCTAGGGAGCTCTGCATGGCCCTGTCCAAGATGGCTGCCTGGATGACCTGTTGGAAGGCCTGAGGGAACTGGCTCATGCTGATCATCTCCAGGGTGTAGCGGTGCATGCCCCGCAGGTGGTGCATCAGGCTTTCCCTGCCCGCCGGCTTCACCACATCGTTGGGCACCCGCTCCCGGATCTTGACCGCTTTCAGCAGGTTACTCACAAAGAGGAACTTGGGCAGGAAATTCTGTCCCTGGGACATGGTGTTCACCAGATGTAACGTGTACCAACGCAGAACTGAAGGGGAGGAAAACAGTTGTTGGTTGGTGTCATTGGCAGCACGTGGTTCTGATCACTGGACTATATGGGCACTTCTAATACTAGACAAAGCGGGGGTCATGACTAAAGACAAACAAGACAGCTTTTGTGTTCTTTTCCAAGTTAGAATTCCCCCACAACCTCTGTTGCCCCAATGGGATGAGGCACATGGCGCCCTCTACAAGCTGATGGTGATTTGTCAGACCCTAAGCCAAAGGACAGCTCTAGGCAGGGGCTAGTTAAAAAACAAATAAGGCCCACTCACAACCACCATCACAGAAAAGTCATGCTTTGATAATACTGGCAATGATTGTTGCATAAAAGTTGCACAGAATGAAACTATTAAAAACCCTTACAGTTCTTTCCATTTGTCAAAATGGAGGACCATTGAAACAGGAACTTGTCAGTCAGACATTACTTATAACATAACAATAGGCTCTTATGATATTATTGAAGAGGCACCTAACTACAATGTGATAAAATAAGATGTATGCACCGCGTACAGTGACAACAAAACTATTCAAGCATCCTTCATCAAATACAGTATAGCCTACCTTGAAGGCGCATAATGTAATTGTAGAATAACCTCTAAATATCTATGTAATAAGGAGAGTGTTGCTCTTTCGATATTGGCAGACTTTGGTCAGAGCACCAGAATGGTGAGCGCTGCGGTTGACACAAAAGACAGTAACGGGAGCCTGCTGACAGCAACGTTTGACACATTGTAACATTGCATCGCGAGTATTGTCATAAACATAGTTACAATGTAACATTAACTATTAATTCCATATTTAATTGCTTGAGGGTGACGTCTTCGTAAACAATGGCGCCCACCGACGTGCGCAACCTGTCTCCCCAGAAACACAACAACGCAACGACTTATAGTATATAGATTTGAAACGCTAAAACGAAAGTGAGTTCCAATTATTGATAGAGAAACATATAGAATATGAATGAATATTACCTGTACAATAAGACCACCAACAAAGCCCTAAGGATGCTCCAGGTAGTCCTCGGCCACTTCAATCAAGGTAACCGCAGCAGTCCAAACAACGCCATTCAGCCTTCTTCACAATCAATTATATGTTGGTATGTTTACTCTATAGGCTGTCAAAGCATAGATCACGTCCTCCAACTTAATGTAGTTCATGTAGACTGCGGAAAAGCCAAGGCAGACAAAGGGGATTTCCAGTGTTAGGGACTTTCCACTTATCTCTCACAACCTTCAGACGCAGTTACATCTCACACACATAGGGGGTGTCTGAGCAAAGCGCCATTAGGCTACGTTCTCTGGGTCGTGTTGGTGACGAATAGCGCACTGAAATGCATGGTCCCACCTACTGTGCACAATGGAGGCGCGTCGGTGAGCACAAAGAGGGAGCGTCATTTTTTTTAAGAGACAGCGAGCCCTAGAATAAATAGTTACATTGGAATGAGATAAGTCATACATCTGACCTAAATCCTGACTCAGATTCACGATTAAAATGTAGACGTTGGCTTTCCACAATCCTATGCATTACCATGAATAGAAGAGAATGTAATATAATGAAATGGAATGGAATTTAATTTAATTTAATGAAATGGATTAGAATGGAATGGAATTTATTGTCCATTTGGTTAGAATGGCTGCTGGTCCGCCTCTCTAACCTCTCAAAAATACCTACATGTTTGTTACATGTGAGTAGGCCTACAGTAATTAAGATGAAGATTTAAATAACTTTATTGGTCAATTGCACACAAGGTCCAACCGAAATTTGACTTCCGTTTTTAACCCAACACTCCGAAAGACACACATACTTTCATATCCAGGTTTTTGGAGAGGTGCGGGGTAATTACAGTGTAGGAAGGCGAAGCATACTGTAGTTACATAATTACACCTATACAGCATGCACTTAAACGATTTGCAAGCAAACTTACATGGAGATTACTGATTAATCTAAAATAATACTTCTAGGGTGATGGGGCTTACCCACAATTCATTTGAGTTTATTAACACATCGAATCCATATAAAGGATATGTGTAATTACCCATAAGCCCATGTCTACTCTATATAGACAGCTATTTGCAGCAGCATAACCCTCAGCTACACAGAGCATCATACTTTAGCTGCATTGTATATAAAGACTATTTAGGGGCTCCCCCTGTGGGGTAATGCAGTCTGATGAAGGTCATTTGCAGCCACTGTAGAGGAAGTCAGGAAAGAGCTGGTCCTCTACCAGATAGCAACTCCCTCTGTGCAGTGTAGAACATTGAGCTGACAAGGTAAACATCTGTCGTTCTGCCCCTGAACAAGGCAGTTAACCCACTGTTCCCTGGTAGGCTGTCATTGTGAATAAGAATTTGTTCTTAACTGACTTGCCAAGTTAAATGAAGGAGAAAAAAAAGCTTGAGTCATCGTAGTCTAGCTAGCTGGTTCATTGTCTTTAGTTATCAAGCAGCAGTGCCATCTATTGGATAAAGCTGTACAAATCATTCAGGAAAAAGCAACACGAGGGGGCAGGCATGTTCCATGATAAGAATGTCACAGAACTGAAGGTGTCCTATCATCCAAAAAGCAGAGGCTCCATACTCTGCAATGGTTTAAATACTCCATAAAAGTGCAAAACACAAATGGTGCCAACATACCTCACTCAAAACCAGTTCTCAACATCATCAACTAGAATTAGTTGTACATTACATTACATTTAAGTCATTTAGCAGACGCTCTTATCCAGAGCGACTTACAAATTGGTGCATTCACCTTATGATATCCAGTGGAACAACCACTTTACAATAGTGCATCTAAATATTTTAAGGGGGGGGGGGGGGGTTAGAAGGATTACTTTATCCTATCCCAGGTATTCCTTAAAGAGGTGGGGTTTCAGGTGTCTCCGGAAGGTGGTGATTGACTCCGCTGTCCTGGCGTCGTGAGGGAGTTTGTTCCACCATTGGGGTGCCAGAGCAGCGAACAGTTTTGACTGGGCTGAGCGGGAACTGTACTTCCTCAGAGGTAGGGAGGCGAGCAGGCCAGAGGTGGATGAACGCAGTGCCCTTGTTTGGGTGTAGGGCCACACTATCATGTGGTTGCCTTCATTCCACATATAGCTGCTTAATAACTACAATCTTATTGTTAAGGTTGGTTACTGCTGTGTTTTAATCCATGGCTTATTCACGCCAAGACAAAAAGAGGAGATAATATGGATTAATACACAGTAAACAATGGGGGCTTGTTCCATAGAATAAGTCAAACATTCTAATTGTATGGTTTGGTCAATGGACCTTTAATGTGGAGATAGGGTGCCCACAAAAAATATACAACTTTGTTCTTGCCAAGTGTTTTACATTTATTGTATTCAATATTTAGCCAGCCCTGACATTTCAGCTGCTGCCTTTCTCAAGGGATGCTGCTAATGGTCAATGGACTTTACCAATGAGAAATGTAACCACAGTCATACACAGCAAATGTTTGACTTTATTGGATCACCTGCTACAGTGAACAGGACCAAAGTAACACTCAGCTCTCTATCATGCTAAATAGCAGTCCCAGTATTTCTGAACTTCATCAAACAAGTTGAAAGTGCCTTTTGTCTACTGTGAGCAATGGGAAGGAAAAAGTGTTGTATCATAAACATAAACCGAATGGCCGGGTGTGCTCTTATGATCACATCGTTTGACATTTTGAGTTTTAAAGTGCAGTAAATGCATTTTGCGCACACAAATAACATAACCATAAAATGATATTTATGAACATCCTACAGCCTATTGTATTTTCTTGCCTGGCTCTTTATCATGTGCTGTAGCACCTGCTAAACTGACAGTTGTATTAGCATGAGAAACCATGGAGGTTGTGAGATGTACTGATTCCCTGTTGAATCTGCACCTGAGGGGTTAGAACCTAACTGCCAAGCATGGAAATTACAGGGCAAATCATTGCCATACCATTGGCCCCATTGCCATCTTGAGTCCGAAAGGAGGTGGGCAGATTGGTCCCTTCCTTTTCACCAAAACGCAAAGGCGTGCTCTTTATGTAAGTAGGGGAAGTCTATAAAAATCAGCCTCTGCTCTCCTCACCAGCAGTTTACCACTAAAACATTTTTATAATCAGCCTTTATTGTTCATTCCCTCCTTGTGGGAGATGCGCCCATGTTCATTTTTTAAAAGGGCAAATCAACCATAAATCAGTTTATAAACTGCTGCGGCGGGTGAGAATGCCTGGATGAATATTCATTAGACTTCCTCAAGCTGCCACGCACTGTGATTCATTAGGCATATGTAAATATCACTCACTTTAATTGCCCCTAAACTGACTCAACATAATGTTGTCATTAGCAAATGATTACATATTTGTGAAACTAATGGTACAGTAGGGTGTGCATGTTAAAACCCCCCGTATATGATTCCAATTCTAATCCCCATTGTCAGGGTGTTGAGGAGTCTGGTGTATTATGGACAGAGTTGGTGTGATGGTAATGAGTGAGTTAGGGAGGAAGGTGGATGCTCTCGTCTGCATGGTTGATGTGCCAACAATTAAACAAACTGGCACTTTGATAGGTTTAGGACACCGTTGATCTTCCTCTCCCTCCCTGCCCTCCCATCACACACATGGCAGCAGCGCTCCTTCGCCATCCCATCTATCCCTCTCATTTGCAGTGATTACCAGGTTTAGTATCGCTGACTGGGAGCATTAGCAGAGACGTGCTGTAGAGGTGAGGCAGGGGCTGTACACTGTAGTGTGTGACTGTAGTGTAGTTTGCCTCTCGCAACGGTCTCCATTTGCTGTAACCTATATGAAAAACACAACATTTTCATATTTTTTTTATTTTTTTGACAAGTGCATCAAGACTGGAAGTGTTGCAAACCATCTTTTGTTACCCCCACTTTGTCATAAAAAATTATCACATTTTTTGTTCTCTTTAAAAGTGGAATTTATAGAAAATTATAAATACAAACAAATGTTCACTGATAATAGATTCTGTGCTCTTTCTTTTCTTCATTTGCCCCTATAAGAATAAAATACACATTTTTATTTCAGGTGTTGATAAATGCTTCTAATGTTTTCAAAACATTCGTGTTTGATATGCTGCTTAAAAATATCAACAGTGCCTCTATAAAGTGCCACATTAGCTACATAAAAAAACGATGACATCATTTTTATGTATATAATTTTTTAATAAATGTGGCTTTTTCAGCTTTGTTAGTTATTGCTAATGAGATCAGAATTCTTTAATTCAGTTAATTGATTTACTCAAATGAACAACTTTAACTTCAATTTCAGTCTTTCTTCTTCTTTTATGCTCCAATTCAACATTCTCAAAATGCTATCTGAACAGAGAAAACTATTTCCTTGAATTACATTTTGAACCAATAGGGGTTTCCTTTGTCAATATACTTACTGTTATAAACAAATTATCCTAAGCTATTTATTTGATCAGTCCTTAACACAGAAATTCTGCTTTTTTCAGCTAGGGATTTCATGATAATGAGAGTATTCATGATTAGTGTTTGTTGTTTTCGGTTGTTGTTATGAAGACTGGTCTGAAAATGAGACTGTTCAGTAGTCCAGGCACGTATCACAAGGTGACAAAGCCATGTTCGACCTTAACAGATCCTTAACCTGAAACAGGTCCAGGTTTTTCTTATTCAGTTGGGAATATATTCAGGGGGAAATAGTGTAAATGTGCTTGATGCCACATTATTTTAACACTAACCCCAAACTCTTGGCTGTCACATGTTTTACAACCCAGCAATTAAGCTGTTTGTAGTTTTTAAGGGGACAGTTACGATTGGCACAATAACCATGACAAAACAGGCAAACAAACAAAAAAGAACAGGGAAAGAGAGGGAGGAGAGGGGGAGGGAGAAGGAGGGAGAGGGAGGGAGAGGGAGAAGGTGGAGAAGGAGGAGAGAGAATGGGAGGAGTGGGAGGAGAGGTAGAAGGAGAGAGAGAAGGAGTGGGAGAAGGAGAGGGATAAGGAGAGGGAGAAGGAGAGGGAGAAGGAGAGGGAGAAGGAGAGGGAGAAAAGCTAATAAAGTAATATGATGGATTATCTTCTCTTCACAAATGGTCCAACGCCATGTAACACCATGTAACACCATGTAACACCAGGTAACACCAGGTAACACACCATGTAACACCATATAACACCATGTAAATTGGCCCAGACAATGCATTATGGATAAGGCAGTTGAGATTATAGCTTGTTAATGTGTCCCACCCTCCCAACCCACACACAGCATCCTTCCTTCCTCATCAGCCCCTTTGCTTCTGTGCTGGCGGTGACTCGGTCACCTCATTGTCGGGGCATGCATGTCTTTAGGTGCAGATGGAGAGGGATGTCTCTGCTGCAATCTTCCAGGCGTTGTCACGGTGCGGTAGTGAGTGTGACTGGGAGAGGGACAGGCTAAGGCAGAGCAGAGACTTACCCAGAGACAAGCAGTCGGTAGGGGACAGGGCTGTGGCCATATGCCTCTGCTCAACCACTACCCCCTCCTTCCTCTGGCAACCCAGTGTGGTTCACACCGCTAGGTGCCCAGTCCAGGGAGACGGACGTCAGGCCATCTGTTAAAGGAATTTGGGGAGTGAGGTGCTTCCTTGGTTAGCCTAATACTGACAGTAGACTGAGGATGATTAGGCTAACTAGGGCTTCCATGACCATGAGTGGTGCCCTGATCCCTTATACAGGGTCATCCCCATAATTTGGTAATTCATGGTTATGGATTAGGGTAAGAATAGATGTCCCTGGATCAGTGCATCCATACTCTCTCAACAGGTCAAAATCTAAACGTGTTCTATACATGTAGTATGTGCAGGGATGATATTCTGCATGCAGTCAATGTTGTAACAAAAAGGGAAACATATCTAACAAAATCGCATTGTTTGAGTCATTTATGGTTTATTTTTTTATTTAACCTTTATTTTAGAAGGGGGAAACATTTTGAGACCTAGGTCTATTTTACAAATGTGCCCTGTATATACAATACAAATATACACAATTATACCTAAACATATACACATAAAAATACAGAAATACAGGCATGGGAAGCACAAATAAAACATCACAAATAACCCAGAAAACAGCTACATTCCTACACAAATAAGTCCCCAATCAATACTTTAATTACGGATCGGACCATTTTTGTCAAATTTTAGCCTAAAAAGAAATATTCAAATCTATCTGCCTGTAGCTCAGGACATGCATATTCTTGATAGCATTTGAAAGGAAACACTTTGACGTTTGTGGAAATGTGAAATTAATGTAGGAGTATAAAACACATTAGATTTTTTTATTTTATACCATCATCTTTGAAATGCAAGAGAAAGGCCATAATGTATTATCCCAGCCCAGGCGAAATTTAGATTTTGGCCACGAAATGGCAGCAGTGTATGTGCAAGATTTTAGACTGTTCAAAATTTGGTGTCAAGATTGCCCAAATGTACCTAATTGGTTTATTAATACGCTTTCAAGTTCATAATTGTTCACTCTCCTCAAACAATAGCATGGTATTCTTTCACTGTAATAGCTACTGTAAATTGGACAGTGCAGTTAGATTAACAAGAATTTAAGATTTCTGACCATATCAGAAACAGTTGAAGTCGAAAGTTTACATACACCTAGGTTGGAGTCATTAAAACTAGTTTTTCAACCATTCCACAAATTTCTTGTTAACAAACTATAGTTTTGGGAAGTCGGATAGGACATCAACTTTGTGCATGACACAAGTAATTCTTTCAACAATTGTTTACAGACAGATTATTTCACTTGTAATTCACTGTATCACAATTCCAGTGGGTCAGACGTTTACATACACTAAGCTGAATGTGCCTTTAAACAGCTTGGAAAATTCCAGAAAATGATGTCATGGCTTTAGAAGCTTCTGACAGGCTAATTGATATCATTTGAGTCAATTGGAGGTGTACCTGTGGATATATTTCAAGGCCTACCTTCAAACCTTCTTTGCTTGACATCCTGGGAAAATCAAAAGAAATCAGCCAAAACTTTAGAAAATAAATTGTAGACCTCCACAAGTCTGGTTCATCCTTGGGAGCAATTTCCAAATGCCTGAAGGTACCACGATCATCTGTACAAACAATAGTACGCAAGTATAAACACCATGGGACCACGCAGCCGTCATACCGCTCAGGAAGGATACGCGTTCTGTCTCCTAGAGATGAACGTACTTTGGTGTGAAAAGTGCAAATCAATCTCAGAACAACAGCAAAGGACCTTGTGAAGATGCTGGAGGAAACGGGTACAAAAGTATCTATATCCACAGTCAAACGAGTCCTATATCAACATAACCTGAAAGGCCGCTCAGCAAGGAAGAAGCCACTGCTCCAAAACCGCCATAAAAAAGCCAGACTACGGTTTGCAACTGCACATGGGGACAAAGATCATACTTTTTGGAGAAATGTCCTCTGTTCTGATGAAACAAAATAGAACTGTTTGGCCATAATGACCATTGTTATGTTTGGAGGAAAAAGTGGGAGGCTGGCAAGCCGAAGAACACCAACCCAACCATGAAGCACAGGGGTGGCAGCATCATGTTGTGGGGGTGCTTTGCTGCAGGAGGGACTGGTGCACTTCACAAAATAGATGGCATCCTGAGGAAGGAAAATTATGTGGATATATTGAAGCAACATCTCAAGACATCAGTCAGGAAGTTGAAGCTTGGTTGCAAATGGGTCTTCCAAATGGACAATGACCCCAAGCATACTTCCAAAGTTGTGACAAAATGGCTGAAGGACAACAAAGTCAAGGTATTGGAGTGGCCATCACAAAGCCCTGACCTCAATCCTATAGAAAATGTGTGGGCAGAACTGAAAAACCATGTGCGAGCAAGGAGGCCTACCAACCTGACTCAGTTACACCAGCTGTCAGGAGGAATGGGCCAAAATTCACGCAACTTATTGTGGGAAGCTTGTGGAAGGCTACCTGAAACGTTTGATCCAAATGAAACAATTTAAAGGCAATGCTACCAAATGCTAATTGAGTGTATGTAAACTTCTGACCAGCTGGGAATGTGATGAAAGAAATTAAAGCTGAAATAAATCATTCTCTCGACTATTATTCTGACATTTCACATCCTTAAAATAAAGTGGTGATCCTAACTGACCTAAAACAGTGTATTTTTACTAGAATTAAATGTCAGGAATTGAGAAAAACGTAGTTTAAATGTATTTGGCTAAGGTGTATGTAAACTTCCGACTTCAACTGTGGCCCTTTTGTTCCACCCCCCACACATGCAGTGACCTCACCTGGCTTAACAAACAGATCACCGACCATTTCGAATCCCACCGTACCTTCTCCACTATGCAATCTGGTTTCTGAGCTGGTCATGGGTGCACCTCAGCCACGCTCAAGGTCCTAAACGATATCATAACCGCCATCGATAAAAGACAGTACTGGGCAGCCGTCTTCATCGACCAGGCCAAGGCTTTCGACTCTGTCAATCACCGCATTCTTATTGGCAGACTCAATAGCCTTGGTTTCTCAAATGACTGCCTCGCCTGGTTCACCAACTACTTCTCAGATAGTGTTCAGTGTGTCAAATCGGAGGGCCTGTTGTCCGGATCTGGCTGTCTCTATGGGGGTGCCAAAGGGTTCAATTCTCAGGCTGACTCTCTTCTCTGTGTATATCAATGATGTCGCTCTTGCAGCTGGTGATCCTCTGATCCACCTCTAGGCAGATGACACCATTCTGTATACATCTGGCCCTTCTTTGGACACTGTGTTAATAAACCAAATGAGCTTCAATGCCATACAACACTCCTTCCGTTGCCTTCAACTGCTTTTAAATGCTAGTAAAACTAAATGCATGCTCTTCAACCGATTGTTGCTCACACCCGCCCGCCCGACTAGACGGTTCTGACCTAGAATATGTGGACAACTACAAATACCTAGGTGTCTGGTTAGACTGTAAACTCTCCTTCCAGACTCACATTAAGCATCTCCAATCCAAAATTAAATCTAGAATCGGCTTCCTATTTCGCAACAAAGCCTCCTTCACTCATGCTGCCAAACATACCCTTGTAAAACTGACTATCCTACCGATCCTCAACTTCTGCGATGTCATTTACAAAATAGCGTTCAACACTCTACTCAGCAAACTGGATGTAGTCTATCACAGTGCCATCTGTTTTGTCACCAAAGCCCCATATACTACCCACCACTGCGACCTGTATGCTCTCATTGGTTGGCCCTCACTACATATTCGTCGCCAAACCCACTGGCTCCAGGTCATCTATAAGTCTTTGCTAGGTAAAGCCCCGCCTTATCTCAGCTCACTGGTCACCATAGCAACACCCACCCGTAGCACATGCTCCAGCAAGTATATTTCACTGGTCATCCCCAAATCCAACACTTCCTTTGGCCGCCTTTCCTTCCAGTTCTCTGCTGCCAATGACTGGAACGAATTGCGAAAATCACTGAAGCTGGAGTCTTTAACTTTAAGCATCGGCTGTCAGAGCAGCTTACCGATCACTGTACCTGTACACAGCCAATCTGTAAATAGCACACCCAACTACCTCATCCCCATATTGTTATTTTTTCTCTTGCTCTTTTGCACCCCAGTATCTCTACTTGCACATCATCACCTGCACATCTATCACACCAGTTTTAATGCTAAATTGTAATTATTTCGCCGCTATGGCCTATTTATTGCCTTACCTCCCTGCTCTTCTACATTTGCACACATTGTACATAGATTTTTCTATTGGGTTATTGACTGTGCGTTTGTTTATGTGTAACTCTGTGTTGTTTTATTTGTCGCACTGCTTTGCTTAATCTCGGCCATGTCGCAGTTGTAAATAAGAACGTGTTCTCAACTGGCCTACCTGGTTAAATAAAGGTGAAATAAAATAAATGAATAAATATTGTTTTTTCACATTCAGGTCAACCCAAGCTGTACTGTGCAAGTAGGCTGATAGTAGACCTACTGTTGAAATAGATAAATGAGGCCGTCAACTGAGTCAGAAAAAACATTTTCTTCAGATTTTCACTCTCAAAGTAACACTTTTTTAATAGAAAAATAACTAAAAAAGGATGTTGTGAGTCCACAAC
The DNA here is from genome assembly GCF_901001165.1 of Salmo trutta. Classification (NCBI taxonomy): domain Eukaryota; kingdom Metazoa; phylum Chordata; class Actinopteri; order Salmoniformes; family Salmonidae; genus Salmo; species Salmo trutta. The sequence continues at coordinate 12,462,328 of NC_042974.1, forward strand.
AACACTTAAATCAAATCAGGAGACCACTTTTGAGGTCTGGGAAAAATATAAATCAAAATCAAAATCAAATCAAATTTATTTATATAGCCCTTCGTACATCAGCTGAAATCTCAAAGTGCTGTACAGAAACCCAGCCTAAAACCCCAAAACAGCAAGCAATGCATGTGAAAGAAGCACGGTGGCTGGGAAAAACTCCCTAGGAAAAACTCCTGAGAAAGGCCAAAAACCTAGGAAGAAACCTAGAGAGGAACCAGGCTATGAGGGGTGGCCAGTCCTCTTCTGGCTGTACCGGGTGGATATTATAACAGAACATGGTCAAGATGTTAAAATGTTCGTAAATGACCAGCATGGTCAAATAATAATAATCATAGTAATTGTCGAGGGTGCAACAAGCACGTCCGGTGAACAGGTCAGGGTACCGTAGCCGCAGGCAGAACAGTTGAAACTGGAGCAGCAGCATGGCCAGGTGGACTGGGGACAGCAAGGAGTCATCATGCCAGGTAGTCCTGAGGCATGGTCCTAGGGCTCAGGTCCTCCGAGAGAAAGAAAGAAAGAGAGAAAGAGAGAATTAGAGAGAGCATATTTACATTCACACAGGACACCGGATAAGACAAGAGAATACTCCAGATGTAACAGACTGACCCTAACCCCCGACACATAAACTACTGCAGCATAAATACTGGAGGCTGAGACAGGAGGGATCAGAAGACACTGTGGCCCCATCCGATGGAAAAATATAAGAAATATACATTTTTGAGTGTAGTTACCTTTTAATTCAACTGGCAGCACTGTTGTTTGATTAGCTGTGTTTCTATAGCAAACATGAGATGGAGTTTGCAAAACAAATGGCTACTGGATTAATGCAAATAATCATATAATTCTGCCAGGTAGGCATAAGCTACTTGGTAGCAAGTTAACATTTAATTGAGAAGATTATAGGGAAAGCCTTTCTATCTCCCAGAAGATGGTTAGGCCTATCATTAGAGTCGCTATATTTTTTGCTGTTCCTCAATTGTTTGCAACCTAGGCGTTTTACTTCATATTATGAGGCATGTCTTACTTTGCTTCAAAGTAGCCTATAGTCAAAATCCCACCATAGAAATGTGGAGGTAATTATTTTATAAAGACTTCCTCATATTTGCTCTCCTGTTCTATTGGTTTTCAAATAAATGTTCTTTGATTGTCTATCAGCCAAAGGAATTATCCTACTGATGTTAGCAACCCATGATAGTTGTTGCATCTTTATATCTCCCCTCTTTCTAATTTTATAACAGATATTTCCATTCCTGTCACCACTTGCATGTGTGGTGCACATTTTTCCGCAAATTGAATTTGGAACATTTGTGTGTAGGCCTACGGCCGTGTGCATGTTGTTGCGGTTAACATTGTAAAGAAATAATTGTTAAACATTCTGATCTGTTCCATCAGCCTTATTAAGGGATATATACCTTAAGGGCCAAACACTGCTTTGTGTTTGCCTGTTTTCCTGTCAAGCTTGTCATCAGATTGCGCAGCTGAACACTGTATGCTGGAAAAACACTTGGTTTGTTAGTTTTGATTAAAACGAAACCGTTAATAAGTAAATATGAATACCAAACGTGTTTTTGTGTGGATTCCGCGAGTGCTAGCTGGCTGTACTACAGACACCTGTCGTCGTCCTGGGAAAGACTCATTGTTATACTTGTAAAGCAGACTACCTTGTCTAATTTATTGTCCAGTGATTGCACGTTGGCGAGTAATATTGACGGTAATGGCAGCTTTCCCACACACCTTCTGCAGGTCCTCACGAGGCATCCTGCTCTGTGTCCTCTGTACCGGCGTCTCTTCCTCTTGCAAATAACGGGAATGTTGGCCCTGTCGTGTGTTTGGAGAATGTCCAGTGCGTCCTGCTTGTTGAAGAAAAAATCTTTGTCTAATCCGAGGTGAGTGATCGCTGTCCTGATATCCAGAAGCTCTTTTCTGCCGTAAGATACGGTTGCAGAAATGTTATGTACAAAATAATTTACAAATATAGTGAAAAAACACACATAATAGCACAATTGGTTGGGCGCCCGTAAAACTGCTGCCATTTCTTCCGGCGCCATTTGTGTGGTCTCAGGTTCAGGAATGGCTGAAAATGCTATGCATTGATCTAAAATTGACCCTAGAAATAGTACTGTTAGGAGATCTGTAGAGACCGGGTCAGTCAATTACTAATATACTAATACTCTTAGTAAAATTATTTATCTTCAACTCGCAATCTGTGGATTCTATTCGATTAGATAGATTGAAATTGTAAGTTAAACATCACAGAACAGTTGAAAAATATGTGTTGCGTAGAAATCCGAAGAGGGTGGCCAGCAGAGATAGATGGGATAGGCTGAGGGAAGCTGAGGGTTGGGATGTGGAATTGGAGACAGGTGGGAGTGGAGTTGCTGTGTGAGAGATAGAATGATGGTCAAAGATTAAAGTAAAAAATGAAGTCTAAATAAAACATAATAAAAAGTCCATTTGAATGACACTGAGTGGCAGTGTTTTTACAGCTAATACTGGTTTGCCTGAGGCTGGTGCCGTGCAGGTGTTTGTACACATGCATATACACACACTCTCATTCAAATAAACGCATACAAGAACACACACATAGATGTAATAGTGCCAGACATGCACACAAACATATACAGTTGGCATTGCTGTTGTGATTTTAGTTGTTTTTCATTTTTTTATATGCAGTTGAAGTCAGAAGTTTACATACACCTTAGCCAAATAAATTTGAACTCAAGTTTTCACAATTCCTGACATTTAATCCTAATAAAAATTCCCTGTCTTCGGTCAGTTAGGATTACCACTTTATTTTAAGGATGTGAAATGTTAGAATAATAGTAGAGAGAATGATTTATTTCAGCTTTTATTTCTTTCATCACATTCCCAGCGGGTCAGAAGTTTACATACACTCAATTAGTATTTGATAGCATTGCCTTTAAATTGTTTAACTTGGGTCAAATGTTTCTGGTAGCCTTCCACAAGCTTCCCACAATAAGTTGGGTGAATTTTGGCCCATTCCTGGTGTAACTGAGTCAGGTTTGTAGGGCTCCTTGCTCGCACACAGTTTTTCAGTTCTGCCCACACATTTTCTATAGGATTGAGGTCAGGGCTTTGTGATGGCCACTCCAATACCTTGACTTTGTTGTCCTTAAGCCATTTTGTCACAACTTTGGAAGTATGCTTGGGGTCATTGTCCATTTGGAAGACCCATTTGCAACCAAGCTTCAACTTCCTGACTGATATCTTGAGATGTTGCTTCAATATATCCACATCATTTTCCTTCCTCATGGTGCCATCTATTTTGTGAAGCGCACCAGTCCCTCCTGCAGCAAAGCACCCCCACAACATGATGCTGCCACCCCTGTGCTTCACGGTTGGGATGGTGTTCTTTGGCTTGCCAGCCTCCCACTTTTTCCTCCAAACATAACGATGGTCATTATGGCCAAACAGTTCTATTTTGTTTCATCAGAACAGAGGACATTTCTCCAAAAAGTATGATCTTTGTCCCCATGTGCAGTTGCAAACCGTAGTCTGGCTTTTTTTATGGCGGTTTTGGAGCAGTGGCTTCTTCCTTGCTGAGCGGCCTTTCAGGTTATGTCGACATAGGACTCATTTTACTGTGGATATAGATACTTTTGTACCTGTTTCCTCCAGCATCTTCACAAGGTCCTTTGCTGTTGTTCTGGGATTGAGTTGCACTTTTCGCACCAAAGTACGTTCATCTCTAGGAGACAGAATGCGTCTCCTTCCTGAGAGGTATGACGGCTGTGTGGTCCCATGGTGTTTATACTTGCGTACTATTGTTTGTACAGATTAACATGGTACCTTCAGGCGTTTGGAAATTGCCCCGAAGGATGAACCAGACTTGTGGAGGTCTACCATTTTTTTTCTGAGGTCTTGGCTGATTTCTTTTGAGTTTCCCATGATGTCAAGCAAAGAGACAATGAGTTTGAAGGTAGGCCTTGAAATACATCCACAGGTACACCTCCAATTGACTCAAATTATGTAAATTAGCCTATCAGAAGCTTCTAAAGCCATGACATCATTTTCTGGAACTTTCCAAGCTGTTTAAAGACACAGTCAACTTAGTGTATGTAAACTTCTGACCAACTGGAATTGTGATACAATGAATTATAAGTGAAATAATCTGTCTGTTGGAAAAATGACTTGTGTCATCCACAAAGTTGATGTCCTAACCAACTTGCCAAAATTATAGTTTGTCAACAAGAAATGTGTGGAGTGGTTGATAAACGAGTCTTAATGACTCCAACATAAGTGTATGTAAACTTTTTTTGCATTGTTGTTTGCTGTTTTCTTCTGTCATTTTCTTTTTTCTCTTTAGTTCATTTTCTTGGTTGTTGGTGCATTGTGGGGTTCTTGGGGGTGGGGAATGGAATTAAGTGTATTTTGTGTTTACATTTTTTCTTCTGGGGTGGTGGACTTTGGAAGATGTCTCGAATGGTTGAGGGACAGCTATTGGGGAACTGTGGGGGGGATCTTGGAGGGTTCGGGTTCACGTTTTTTGGCCTGGTGGTTCTGTCAACGTGCCCTTGAGCAAGGTATTGACCCTGGATGCTTCTGTGTGTCGCTCTGAATGGGAGTCTGTTGGATGACAGGTGTGGTGTAGTTTTTGAGCGGCATCACTGCAAGTATATTGTATGTTTCTGATATTCAATAAAATAAAAAAATAAAAAAAAGTGATACTGTACATACCTCCACTACATTACTTTGATACGCAACATGGGGATTAACAATTGAGTATATGCAATTCCCACAGAAAAAAAAGTGTGTAGCCTGTATGGCATACAGTGAGGGAAAAAAGTATTTGATCCCCTGCTGATTTTGTACGTTTGCCCACTGACAAAGAAATGATCAGTCTATCATTTTAATGGTAGGTTTATTTGAACAGTGAGAGACAGAATAACAACAAAAAAATCCAGAAAAACGCATGTCAAAAATGTTATAAATTGATTTGCATTTTAATGAGGGAAATAAGTATTTGACCCCTCTGCAAAACATGACTTAGTACTTGATGGCAAAACCCTTGTTGGCAATCACAGAGGTCAGATGTTTCTTGTAGTTGGCCACCAGGTTTTCACACATCTCAGGAGGGATTTTGTCCCACTCCTCTTTGCAGATCTTCTCCAAGTCATTAAGGTTTCGAGGCTGACGTTCAGCTCCCTCCACAGATTTTCTATGGGATTAAGGTCTGGAGACTGGCTAGGCCACTCCAGGACCTTAATGTGCTTCTTCTTGAGCCACTCCTTTGTTGCCTTGGCCGTGTGTTTTGGGTCATTGTCATGCTGGAATACACATCCACGGCCCATTTTCAATGCCCTGGCTGAGGGAAGGAGGTTCTCACCCAAGATTTGATGGTACATGGCCCCATCCATCGTCCCTTTGATGCGGTGAAGTTGTCCTGTCCCCTTAACAGAAAAACACCCCCAAAGCATAATGTTTCCACCTCCATGTTTGACGGTGGGGATGGTGTTCTGGGGTCATAGGCAGCATTCCTCCTCCTCCAAACACGGTGAGTTGATTTGATGCCAAAGAGCTCCATTTTGGTCTCATCTGACCACAACACTTTCACCCAGTTGTCTTTTGAATCATTCAGATGTTCATTGGCAAACTTCAGACGGGCATGTACAGTGGGGAGAACAAGTATTTGATACACTGCCGATTTTGCAGGTTTTCCTACTTACAAAGCATGTAGAGGTCTGTAATTTTTATCATAGGTACACTTCAACTGTGAGAGACAGAATTTAAAACAAAAATCCAGAAAATCACATTCTATGATTTTTAAGTAATTAATTTGATCATTGCAACTCCACGAGGTGAGATCTTCCATGGAGCCCCAGGCTGAGGGAGATTGACAGTTATTTTGTGTTTCCTCCATTTGCAAATAATCGCACCAACTGTTGTCACCTTCTCACCAAGCTACTTGGCGATGGTCTTGTAGCCCATTCCAGCCTTGTGTAGGTCTACAATCTTGTCCCTGACATCCTTGGAGAGCTCTTTGGTCTTGGCCATGGTGGAGAGTTTGGAATCTGATTGATTGATTGCTTCTGTGGACAGGTGTCTTTTATACAGGTAACAAACTGAGATTAGGAGCACTCCCTTTAAGAGTGTGCTCCTAATCTCAGCTCGTTACCTGTATAAAAGACACTTGGGAGCCAGAAATCTTTCTGATTGAGAGGGGGTCAAATACTTATTTCCCTCATTAAAATGCAAATCAATTTATAACATTTTTGACATGTGTTTTTCAGGATTTTTTGTTGTTATTCTGTCTCTCACAGTTCAAATAAACCTACCATTAAAATTATAGACTGATCATTTCTTTGTCAGTGTACAAATGTACAAAATCAGCAGGGGATCAAATACTTTTTTCCTCACTGTATACAGTGCCGTCGGGAAAGTATTCAGACCCCTTGACTTTTTCCACATTTCGTTAGACTACAGCCTTATTCCAACATTTATTAAATTGTTTTTTCGCTACAAGCTTGGCTCACCTGTATTTGGGTAGTTTTTCCCATTCTTCTCTAAAATCCTCTCAAGCTTTATCAAGTTGGATGGGGAGCGTTGCTGCACAGCTATTTTCAGGTCTCTCCAGAGATATTTGATCGGGTTCAAGTCCAGGCTCTGGCTGGGCCACTCAGGGACAGGTTTTCATCAAGGATCTCTCTGTACTTTGCTCCGATCATCTTCGCTTCACCATAGGGTTGGTGCCAGGTTTCCTCCAGACGTGACACTTGGCCTCCAGGCCAAAGAGTTCAATATTGGTTTCATCAGACCAGATAATCTTGTTTCTCATGTTTGTTCAGGCGGCCAGCTCAAGGAAGAGGCTTGGTGGTTCCAAACGTCTTCCATTTAAGAAGGATGGATGCCACTGTATACTTGGGGACCTTCAACGCTGCAGAAATGTTTTGGTACCCTTCCCCAGATATGTGCCTCGACAAAATCCTGTCTCGGAGCTCTACGGACAATTTCTTTGTTTTCACTCTGACATGCACTGTCAACTGTGGGACCTTAAATAGACAGGTGTGTTCCTTTCCAAATATTGTAGAAACATCTCAAGGATGATCAATGGGAACAGGATGCACCTGAGCTCAATCTCGAGTCTTTATAGCAAAGGGTGTGAATACTTACACTACAGTTTAAAAGTTTGGGGTCACTTAGAAATGTCCTTGTTTTTGAAAGAAAATAACATTTTGGGTCCATTAAAATAACATTAAATTGTATCAGAAATACAGTGTTGATATTGTTAATGTTGTAAATGACTATTGTAGCTGGAAACGGCAGATTTTTAATGGAATATCTACATAGGTGTACGGAGGCCCATTATCAGCAACCTTCACTTCTGTGTTCCAATGGCACGTTGTGTTAGGCCAGCATCCTGAAGTCGCGTCTTACCTAATGACGTTGAGACTGGTGTTTTGTGGCTACTATTTAATGAAGCTGCCAGTTGGAGACTTGTGAGGCGTCTGTTTCTCAAACTAGACACTCTAATGTACTTGTCCTCTTGCTCAGTTGTGTACCGGGGCCTCCCACTCCTCTTTCTATTCTGGTTAGAGTCTGTTTGCGCTGTTCTGTGAAGGGAGTAGTAGTACACAGCGTTGTATCAGATCTTCCATAAAAAATGTGCTGTTTCCAGCTACAATAGTCAATTTCAACGTTAACAATGTCTACACTGTATTTCTGATCAATTTGATGTTACTTTAATGGACAAAAAATTAGCTTTTCTTTCAAAAACAAGGACATTTCTATGTGATCCCAACATTTTGAATGGTTGTGTATGTAAATAAGACATTATTTGTACTGTATCTTTGTAGTGACTGGTTGTATTGATACACCATCCAACGTGTAATTAATAACTTCACCATGCTCAAAGGGATATTCAATGGCTGCTTTTTTTTTACACATCTACTAATAGGTGCCCTTCTTTATGAGGCTTTGGAACACCTCCTTGCTCGACTGAGGGATCTTACATATCAGTATGTGTGGGGTACAGAGACGAGGTAGTCATTCAAAAATCATGTTAAACACTGTTATTGCCCACAGTGAGTCCATGCAACTTATTATGTGACTTGTTAAGCACATTTTTACTCCTGAACTCATTTAGACTTGCTCTAACTAAGGGGTTGAATACTTGTTGACTCAAGACATTTCAGCTTTTCATATTTTATTAGTTTGTGAATTTAAACGTAATTCCACTTTGACATTATGGGGTATTGTGTGTAGGCCAGTGACACAAAAAGTCAAGGGGTGTGAATACTTTCTGAAGGCACTGTATATATCTTTAGGAGTCAGAAGTTGAATAGATGCACAAGATTCCCAGTCATCGGCAAGGCATTCTGTCCACATTAGTATGGAGATGATGCTAGTGTGACAGATGTCCTCACAACCAACACAATTAACTTTGTCCATAAGCTGATGTGCTGACAAAACAGAGAGGGCCAGGAGGAGCACAAAAACACAGGCCCAGACAGACATGTCCCATACTCCTTTCCATTGCCTGGGCAGGCTACAATAAGTCATAATATCCCCAAATCATCCTCCTTCTCTCTGGGCCATTCCTCATTTTCTCTTCTAACCCGTATGGGCCATAATTTTGGGACATGGACAGCCCCCCCCCCACCTGCTCAAGCACACACACACTCACTCACTTTAAAGATACTCTCAGAGTGATCATTTATATATGCAAATGATATGTTTCTTTGAAAAATTCTCCTTACACGGAGAGGACAATTCTGCTTTGACAAGAACCGGTGACAAATGATGAGACTAATACCCCAAATTGCTGCAGCTCCTATCACAGGCCTATTAGCTATTAATTTATGGGCTAAGATTCAAACAACCACAACCATGAATGAATGTGGCTGAATGTGCCTCTGTCTTATTGATGTACTATATTTTATGTGGACCATCTGAAAAGGAGTCTGGGTATCCAGAAGCATATTCAAACTCTTTACTCCTGCCAGAAATGTCTCACTCTGCGGCAGATGAATATGAGAATGTAAAGAGTGTACTGAAATGGTTTGGAAGTGATAAGGAACTACTGTACTAAAATAATGCAATTTAATGGCAAATAAAATAGAGAAACTAATTCTGTTGGAAATAGCCCACAGAACATTTGGGATAGTGCGGCATTTATTTCCAAATGTAATCTCTTCTCAAATGCAGTATTCTCTCTAGCACAAGATAATAGCTTATTTTCTATAGATACAATATATAAATGTAATACGTTTTGTATTTAAAAAAATCCACCTCCAACTTAGTGATTGGTGTGAGGAGTCCCTGTAATTGGTCAAAATAATCTCATCTATCTTTCTGCTACAGACATGCTGGCTCAAGTTGGGACTACCTCCTGTCTGTGCGGCAGGCAGTCTAGCAGTTAGAGCTTTGGGCCAGTAACACAAAGGTTGCTAGTTTGAATCCCTAATTTGACAAGGTGGAAAATCTATCAATGTGCCCTTGAGCACTTAGCCCTAATTGCTCCAGTGTTGCTGTTGATAATGGCTGTGACCCCACTTTCTGAGGGTGTCTCTGGTAGAGTGGGATATGCAAAAACACATTTCCAATTAATACATACTTGTACATGTGTGAAATAGGACAAATATAAGCACCCACCAAATGATTATTATTACTCGTACCTTAATTACCTCAATAGTAGTTGAACTTTGAACTGGGCCCTGTGAAGTGAGCTGGAGGCCACACTGATAACGAGGTGTGTTGTCTCAGTGGTGGGTCTGGTCTAGGCTCCCAGGGGACTGCTGCGTGGTGAACATGGAGGTGTGTTGTCTCAGTGGTGGGTCTGGTCTAGGCTCCCAGAGGACTGCTGCGGGGTGAACATGGAGGTGTGTTGTCTCAGTGGTGGGATCTGGTCTAGGCTCCCAGGGGACTGCTGCGGGGTGAACATGGAGGTGTGTTGTCTCAGTGGTGGGTCTGGTCTAGGCTCCCAGGGGACTGCTGCGGGGTGAACATGGAGGTGTGTTGTCTCAGTGGTGGGTCTGGTCTAGGCTCCCAGGGGACTGCTGCGGGGTGAACATGGAGGTGTGTTGTCTCAGTGGTGGGTCTGGTCTAGGCTCCCAGGGGACTGCTGCGTGGTGAACATGGAGGTGTGTTGTCTCAGTGGTGGGTCTGGTCTAGGCTCCCAGGGGACTGCTGCGTGGTGAACATGGAGGTGTGTTGTCTCAGTGGTGGGTCTGGTCTAGGCTCCCAGGGGACTGCTGCGTGGTGAACATGGAGGTGTGTTGTCTCAGTGGTGGGTCTGGTCTAGGCTCCCAGGGGACTGCTGCGTGGTGAACATGGAGGTGTGTTGTCTCAGTGGTGGGTCTGGTCTAGGCTCCCAGGGGACTGCTGCGTGGTGAACATGGAGGTGTGTTGTCTCAGTGGTGGGTCTGGTCTAGGCTCCCAGGGGACTGCTGCGGGGTGAACATGGAGATGTGTTGTCTCAGTGGTGGGTCTGGTCTAGGCTCCCAGGGGACTGCTGCGGGGTGAACATGGAGGTGTGTTGTCTCAGTGGTGGGTCTGGTCTAGGCTCCCAGTGGAGAGAATGAGAGCTGTGCTCTGTTTCATGTGAGGGTTTAATAGTTCTAATGACTACATGAGGCCAGCTAATAGTCATCAGGTTAGTGAGGAGGGTACCCACCCATGCTCTTAATATGAATGATTGACAGGCAGGAGGCAAAGGTCACATGCTCTTTTAAAGACACATCCCACAACTTTCCCAAAAATCTCTATCAGCTTTAGGAGTATCATCCTGACTAGACGACTCTTTCATACTATAACTATCCATAGATGGGAAACTAGCACTCATGAATTCTTCGTTGTTGAGACAGTTTTGAGACAATTTCCCTTTTATGTGCTGTACCATGAGATTTTACTTTCTTTGCAGTGTTTACAGGAAGGCTTTGCATTTATTTTCTTGTTCTGCCACAGCCCTTTCTCTTGCTACTGTTTGGTCGAGACGTTCCGCCTGTCAGTGTTGTTATTGGTCGAGACATCCCGCCTGTCAGTCTTGTTATTGGTCAAGACATCCCGCCTGTCAGTCTTGTTATTGGTCAAGACATCCCGCCTGTCAGTGTTGTTATTGGTCCAGACATCCCGCCTGTCAGTCTTGTTATTGGTCGAGACATCCCGCCTGTCAGTCTTGTTATTGGTCGAGTCATCCCGCCTGTCAGTCTTGTTATTGGTCGAGACATCCCGCCTGTCAGTCTTGTTATTGGTCGAGACATCCCGCCTGTCAGTCTTGTTATTGGTCGAGACATCCCGCCTGTCAGTCTTGTTATTGGTCAAGACATCCCGCCTGTCAGTGTTGTTATTGGTCAAGACATCCCGCATGTCAGTGTTGTTATTGGTCGAGACATCCCGCCTGTCAGTCTTGTTATTGGTCAAGACATCCCGCCTGTCAGTGTTGTTATTGGTCGAGACATCCCGCCTGTCAGTCTTGTTATTGGTCAAGACATGCCGCCGGTGAGTGTTGTGACTGGTCGAGACATCCCATCTGTGAGTCTTGTGGTTGGTCGAATCATCCGCCTGCGAGTCTTGTGGTTGGTCGAATCATCCGCCTGCGAGTCTTGTGGTTGGTCGAGACATCCCACCTGTGAGTCTTGTGGTTAGTCAAGACATCCCGCCTGTGAGTCTTGTGATTGGGTGCAATAAAAAGAAAGAAAGAAAAAGACATGAGGGCAAAAGGTGAGAAGCCACTAATATCCTGTTTGTTCAGGAGTGACCCCCAGGGCTAAAATCCTGTTTGTTCAGGAATGACATCCAGGGCTAAAATCCTGTTTGTTCAGGAGTGACCCCCAGTGCTAAAATCCTGTTTGTTCAGGAGTGACCCCCAGGGCTATAATCCTGTTTGTTCAGGAATGACCCCAGGGCTAAAATCCTGTTTCTTTTCAGGAGTGTCCCCCAGGACTAACATTCTGTTTGTTCAGGAGTGACCCCCAGGCCAACATCCCATTAGTTCAGTGGTGACCCCCAGGGCTAAAATCCTGTTTGTTCAGGAATGACCCCCAGGGCTAAAATCCTGTTTCTTTTCAGGTGTGTCTCCCAGGGCTTACATCCTGTTTGTTCAGGAGTGACCCCCAGGGCTAAAATCCTGTTTGTTCAGGAATGACCCCCCAGGGCTAACATCCCATTAGTTCAGGAGTGAACCCCAGGGCTAACATCCCGTTTGTTCAGGAGTGACCCCCAGGGCTAACATCTTGTTTGTTCAGGAGTGAACCCCAGGGCTAACATCCCGTTTGTTCAGGAGTGAACCCCAGGGCTAACATCCCGTTTGTTCAGGAGTGACCCCCAGGGCTAACATCCTGTTTGTTCAGGAGTGAACCCCAGGGATAACATCCCGTTTGTTCAGGAGTGAACCCCAGGGCTAACATCCCGTTTGTTCAGGAGTGAACCCCAGGGCTAACATCCTGTTTGTTCAGGAGTGAACCCCAGGGCTTACATCCTGTTTGTTCAGGAGTGACCCCCAGGGCTAACATCCCATTAGTTCAGGAGTGTCCCCCAGGGCTAACATCCCGTTTGTTCAGGAGTGTCCCCCAGGGCTAACATCCCGTTTGTTCAGGAGTGACCCCCCAGGGCTAACATCCCGTTTGTTCCGGAGTGACTCCCCCAGGGCTAACATCCCGTTTGTTCAGGAGTGACCCCCCCAGGGCTAACATCCCGTTTGTTCAGGAGTGAACCCCCCAGGGCTAACATCCCGTTTGTTCAGGAGTGACCCCCCCCAGGGCTAACATCCCGTTTGTTCAGGAGTGACCCCCCCAGGGCTAACATCCCGTTTGTTCAGGAGTGACCCCCCCAGGGCTAACATCCAGCCTAGACTAAAGGAAAAAGACTGCTCAGAAATGCACATTTTTGAACAGTTTCCTTAGAGACAGTAGGGTGCTGCAAGTACACTCCTTGAAATGAGGGGGGTAGCTTGTTCATTTGTTTTTGACATAATCTTCATGGCCACAAAATACTTACCCATTCTGGAAAAGAATGGGGAATGTTTGCAAAAACTGCTCTTAAATTTGAGTTAACTTCCTCAGAGGGAAACCATATCATAAAGGGGTTTATTATTGAAAAGGTCACAGTGTACTCTCTACTTGACAACACTGACATTTCCTATTTGGTCAAATCTGAATTGTGACATTATTTTGCACAAGAATGACAAAAAGCAATTAAAGAAAACATTCCTCAGTGAACAGCTGTTGTAAAGTGCTTCCCCTCCCAGACTGTCGACAAGGGGTGTGCTAGTGGTCTGAGACAGATGTTAATGATGACAGGGAGGAAGAAGTTCCCGTCCAACTGTAAACTATAGACCATTCCTGATGGGGATCTCTTAGCTGATAAAGACTACGTTTACCCAATGTGTTATTAGTAAACTAGTAAACGTCTCTGGGCCGTCTTCAGACCTATTGAACCTTACACTCTGTGGATGGAGTGTAGGCAACATATGGTGCTAGTTGTTCATCAAGACAGTACAAGGAGAACTCTGTAGGACCTGGTCATTTTATTGCTGACGAGGAACAAGCAGGGCCACCATGCTATTCAGCATTATGGGTGGGGAGGAGAACCCCTCCCTATTCTCCATTGTTTACTGAGACTGCATGGTCCTTTTGGTTCAAGATGCCCTTTGGACAGGATCAAGGTTTTTTTCTAGACTGTTTTTTTGACACAAACACACACACATCTGCATTTTCAACTCCTTACCTCCCACTTTGCCGATATGTACGAATGTGTAATTAATTAAACAACCCCTCCCTGTGGCTCAGTTGGTAGGGCATGGTGTTTGCAATGGTGTTTTCAACATCAGGGTTGTGGGTTTGATTCCCACGGGGGGCCAGTATGAAAAAAAAAATATGTAATAATAATAATGTATGAAATTAATTGAAATGTATGCATTCGCTACTGTAAGTCGCTCTGGATAAGAGCGTCTGCTAAATTACTAAAATGTAAAATGTCTCTCAGATTGCTCAGACAATGACCAGTGGGCTTTTTACCAGCCCCTGTTGGCGGCTAAAGCAAGGCCAGTCCCTATTCTATTTACATGTAACCCCTTTCGATCACAATGCAGCCCTCCTCTGTTCAGTTTATCTGCCAAGTTTACATATTAATCTGTTCTCTTCTACTCCCTTCTTGGGGAGCCCCCATGCAAACCTTCATTTTCTGGTCATGTGCACCCATAGGAAGGGGGCGAACCAAACACAAAGTAACATAAAAAGCAGAATAGGGTCTGCCAGGCTGAAACTGAGCCTGAAAAGAGGCCATGGGAGATTAACAATTGTCCTCAGTGAAAGGGACGGTTAAAAGAAGGCATTGAGGGGCCTCCACAGCGATGTAGTCCAAGTCTCTAGTGAGCATGCTAACAGTGGTACTTGCGTTCTACCTGCCAGACAAACAGAGCCATGCTAATGCTAAACCAGGGCATGTGGGCCATCTGGCTGCTTGAGAGCAGGCATACAAGCACTCAGCCACTATAAGGGAGGTTTTGAGTGTGTTTGAAAACAGTGCATGTTCGTCCTAATACCATTGACCTTCCATCTCTACCAGTAATGCTACTATCATCGTATCCCTCCAAAATCAACAGGTCATAGCTTACATTTTTTATGTGAATTCCCATCCTGTCAATGGATGGAAAAGATTGAGATGAGTGGGAACAAACTGTTGACGTACGCGTCCTCAATGCATTTACAAGATAATTTTTCAGAGCTTAAAATGCAGTCCTATTCATCAAGACATGACTTACTTGATAGTTCAAAGTGTTTTGAACTAGATCAAGTGCTTGCTTCAATATTGCAACGCCTTTAAACAGTGGTAATGGGTAGGGAGTTTTGATTGAAAAGTGAGTTATAGCTTTGTGAACTAAATAACACGGAATGACTCAAAAAGCTTAAGAGTGATTTTTGTTTCTTAACATTTTAATTCAACAAAGAACATGAAGGTACATATTTAGCGCTGACATTTTGTTTTTTTGTTTTGCCTAATTAATGTGAATGTGTTCTCTGAACAAAACAACCTTTCAAATATGAATTAGAACCCAAATATCCTAAGTGGAGCTATTAGGGAGCTTTTATCGTTTGATTGTAATGTTAGTGAAATATTTATAATTTGAGGGTTTGTCTATTTGTCAGATAACATAATACAGAATCAAGGAACATAAAGTGTTATTGATATATCTTATTTCACTCAGCAAACCTCATGATATCTGGATTGGCAAAGTCTTTTAAGTAATATATTTCTTAACATTTATTTTGCTACATTTTCTCTGCATTTTTATGTACAGATTTAGGATCTTAATTTGATCACCCTGCTGCTGGAGAACTTTCCTGCAATGGAAAAGATTTTAAACTTCTGAAGTTTGTAATTTTCACTTTAAAATTTCCGACATGATTTTCCCTTATCAACCCCTACAAAAATGTCTATTAATTATAATCCACATTATAATTCCCATTTCCTGTTGCTGCAGGATTATTTTCCTGCTGTAGCAAACTCACAAATATTAAGATCCTACATTTGTACACTGTAAAACCAAGTGTTTAGCATCTGAACACATAACTAAGCACTTTCTGTAACACTTTAAACACGTTAAGGCATTTCGAGTTTTGATGAAAACATGCCACAGTGTTTAGACTGTAAACACCAGAACATGTTTATTTGTTGCAACACTATTTAAACACATGAACACGTTTATTCAGCACAAGGTGTTTAAGTTTTAAACACTAAACACTGGAGATGTTGTTTTTAACACTGTAGGGTGTAAAGCCGTATTTGGCAATTTCCCATCATGCCTTTCGAGTGAATCAGAGAGATCAAATCAAATCTCAAATCAAATTGTATTGGTCACATACACGTGTTTAGCAGATGTTATTGCGGGTGTAGCGAAATGCTTGTGTTTCTAGCTCTGACAGTGGAGTAATATCTAACAAGTAATATCTAACAATTCCACAACATATACCTAATACACACACATCTAAGTAAAGGAATGGAATTAAGAATATATAAATATATGGACGAGCAATGTCAGACTCACAGCTGTAATCGCTGCCAAAGGTGCTTCTATAAAGTATTGACTCAGGGGTGTGAATACTTATATAAATTAGATATTTATGTATTTAATTTTCAATAAATTTGCCAAAGTTTTGACAAATATTTTCACTTGTCATTATGGGGGTATTGTGTGTAAATGGGTCAGAGTAATAAAAAAAAAAATATTCAGGCTATAACACAACAAAATGTGGAATAAGTCAAGGGATATGTACTGTATACTATCTGAAAGCACTGCAGGTGTTCGCCTGGTTGGAAACTGACTGTAAAAAACGGACTATCATGTTTAATATTGCATTTTAAATGCCTGTGTTTAAGATTACAACACTCGGCAAATCATAATGCCTAATATTTAAGTTTTAAACACAGATGTTAAGGTTATAAATGTGTTACATGTTTCATAGTTTTACAGTGCAGAGTAGTCTAATGGATTCAACTTTGCTAAGGCTCTAGTCTAGAGAAAAGAGCGGTAACTCCTTGAAGTTTAATATCTAAATGGTAACTTTCTTATTAACAGACGAAAACCGAAATGTATAGCGATTAAATTCCATTTGTTTTGTGCAACACTATCAAACCAACTCCTTCAACATTCAGCACAACATCGACGGCCTCCAAGACGACCTCTGACCTTGACTCCTCTCTCAGACTTATAGTGGCACGTTGATTCTCATCAAACCAGGGAACTCATTCTGTCTGGCTGCCACTGGCTTTACATTTTTTTTATTTAACTAGGCAAGTCAGTTAAGAACAAATTCTTAATTACGTTGACAGCCTACTCCGGCCAATCCCGGACAACGTTGTGCCAATTGTGTACCGCCCTATGAGACTCCCAATCACAGCCGGATGTGATACAGCCTGGATTCAAACCAGGGACTGTGGTGTCACCTCTTGCACTGAGATTTTTACATTTACATTTTAGTCATTTAGCAGACACTCTTATCCAGAGCGACTTACAGTAGTGAATGCATACATTTCATTTCATGCATTTTTATTTAATTAAAAAAAAAATTGTACTGGCCCCCCGTGGGAATCAAACCCACAACCCTGGTCTACCAACTGAGCCACGGTTGTTGCTGTTGCTGAGATGCAGTGCCTTAGACCGCTGCACCACTCGGGAGCCCTACATGCTGACTATTGCTAATTCATTCACACTTTACTACTGTTGGGCCCTGGTGGGTTATTGGGCCATTACTGGGCCGTGCTGGCCACCCTGGAGCGGCTGAAAGCTGTGGTTTGTTGTGTTGCTAATTACACTCAACAAAAGTATAAACGCAACATGCAACAATTTCAAAGATTTTACTGAGTTACAGTTCATATAAGGAAATCAGTCAATAAAAATAAATAAATTAGGACTTAATCTATGGTTTTCACATGAATGGGAATTCAGATACCTTTTTTTTAAAGTAGGAGCATGGATTAGAAAACCAGTCAGTATCTGGTGTGACCACCATTTGCCTCATGCAACCTGACACATCTCCTGATCCTAGAGTTGATCAGGCTGTTGATTGTGGAATGTTGTCCCATGCCTCTTCAATAGCTGTGCGAAGTTGCTGGATATTTGCGGGAACTGGAACATGCTATCGTACACATCGATCCAGAGCATCCAAAACGTGCTCAATGGGGGACATGGTGAGTATGCAGGCCATGGAAGAACTGGGATATTTTCAGCTTCCATGAATTGTGAACATGTCCTTGCGACATGGGGCCGTGCATTATCCTGCTGAAACATGAGGTGATGGCAGCGGATGAATGGCACTACAATGGACCTCAGGATCTCGTCACAGTATCTCTGTGCATTCAAATTGCCATTGATAAAATGCAATTGTGTTCATTGTCTGTAGCTTATGCCTGCCCATACCATAACCCTACTGCCTCCATGGGGCATTCTGTTTACAACGTTGACATCAGCAAACCGCTCGCCTACACAACTCCATACATGCTGTCTACCATCTACCCGGTACAGTTGAAACATGGATTCATCCTTGAAGAGCACACTTCTCCAGCATGCTAGTGGTCATCGAAGGTGAGCATTTTCCCCCTGAAGTCAGTTACGAAGCCGAACTGCAGTCAGGTCAAGACCCTGTTGAGGACGACGAGCACAGAGATTATCTTCTCTGAGACGGTTTCTGCCAGTTTGTGCAAAAATTCTTTAGTTGTGCAAACCCACAATTTCATCATCTGTCCGGGTGGCTGGTGTCAGAAGATCCTGCAGGTGAAGAAGCCGGGTGTGGAGGTTCGGGGCTGGCATGGTTACACATGGTCTGCGGTTTTGTGGCTGGTCGGACGTACTGCCGAATTCTCTAAAACAACGTTGGAAGGTTGCTTATGGTAGAGAAATTAACATCAAATTCTCTGGCAACAGCTCTGGTGGACATTCCTGCAGTCAGCACGTCAATTGCACGCTCCCTTAAAACTTGAGACATCTGTAGCGTTGTTGTGTGACAAAACTGCACATTTTAGAGTGGCCTTTTATTGTCCCATGCAGAATGGAAACTTTTGTAAAGATCATGCTGTTTAATCAGCTTCTTGATATGCCACACCTGTCAGGTGGATGGATTACCTTGGCAAAGGAGAAATGCTCACTAACAGGGATGTAAACAAATTTGTGCACAAAATTTGAGAGATATACACTTTTTGAGCATATGGAGCAATTCTGGCATCTTTTATTTCAGCTCATAAAACATGGGACCAACACTTTACATGTTCTGTTTATATTTTGGTTCAGTATATATTGTGTTTCTGCTGATTTCGTCCTCTTAAATGACTTATGTTGCATGTGCTGAGACCAGGGGACCAAGGGTCTGTTCAGGAATGTTACAAAGTTAGGCCGTTCAGATATACTATTCGTGGAATTTCTATCTGCAATGTTCGGTCATGGTCTTGTATGTAGGTGGCAGGGAAGTCAGGCGCAGGAGAAACCAAGTTGGTTAACATGGAGTATTTAATAACAAAACCAACTCCAAAACCAATTTACAAAATAAATGGGTAAAATTACCCGTCGCACCCCGATACACAGACCCACGTAACATAACATCAAAAACAATCACCGAAAAGGACATGAGGGGAAACAGAGGGTTAAATACACAACATGATTAATTGGATTGGAAACAGGTGTGTAGGAAGACAAGACAAAACCAATGGAAAATGAAAAACTGATCGATGATGGCTAGAAGACCGGTGACGTCGATCGCCGAGCACCACCCGAGCAAAGAGGGGTGCTGACTTCGGCAGAAGTCGTGACAGTACCCCCCCCCCCCGACGCGCGGCTCCAGCAGCGCATCAACACCGGCCTCGGGGACGACCCGGAGGGCGAGGTGCAGGGCAATCCGGATGGACACGATGGAACTCTCTAAGCAGGGAAGGATCTAACACATCCTCCACCGGAACCCAGCATCTCTCCTCCGGACCGTACCCCTCCCAGTCCACGAGGTACTGAAGACCCCTCACCCGACGTCTCGAATCCAGGATGGATCGAGCGGAGTACGCCGGGGCCCCCTCAATGTCCAGAGGGGGCAGAGGAACCTCCCGCACCTCAACCTCTTGGAGCGGACCAGCCACCACCAGCCTGAGGAGAGACACATGGAACGAGGGGTTAATGCGGTAATAGGAAGGGAGCTTTAACCTATAACATTCCTCGTTCACTCTCCTCAGGACTTTAAACGGCCCCACAAACCGCGGACCCAGCTTCCGGCAGGGCAGGCGGAGGGACAGGTTTCTGGTCGAGAGCCAGACCCTGTCCAGCGGTGCGAACACCAGTGCCTCACTGCGGCGACGGTCTGCGCCCACTTTCTGGCGCCACACGGCGCACTGAAGGAGGACATGAGCAGCGTCCCAGGTTTCCTCCGCGCGCCGGAACCAGTCGTCCACCGCAGGAGCCTCGGTCTGACTCTGATGCCAAGGGGCCAGAACCGGCTGATACCCCAACACACACTGAAAGGGAGTGAGGTTAGTGGAGGAGTGGCGGAGCGAGTTCTGAGCCATCTCTGCCCAGGGCACAAACTCCGCCCACCTCCCCGGACGGTCCTGGCAATAAGACCTCAGACACCTACCCACATCCTGGTTAACTCTCTCCACCTGCCCGTTACTCTCAGGGTGAAAACCCAAGGTAAGACTGACGAAGACCCCCAGACGTTCCATGAACGCCCTCCAGACCCTAGAAGTGAACTGGGGACCCCGATCAGACACTATATCCTCAGGCACCCGTAGTGCAGAATGAAGTGGGTAAACAGAGCCTCCGCCGTCTGTAGGGCCGTAGGGAGACTGGGCAAAGGGAGGAGACGACAGGACTTAGAAAAACGATCCACAACGACCAGGATCCTGGTGTTACCTTGTGAAGGTGGAAGATCATTTATAAAATCCACCGACAAGTGCGACCACGGCCGTTGTGGAACGGGTAAGGGTTGTAACTTCCCCCTGGGTAGATGTCTAGGAGCCTTACACTGAGCGCACACTGAGCAGGAGGAAACATAAACCCTCACGTCTTTAGCTAAAGTGGGTCACCAGTACCTTCCACTAAGACAGCGCATCGTCCGACCAATCCCAGGATGACCAGAGGAGGGTGACGTGTGAGCCCAGTAGATCAATCGATCGCGGACAGCAGACGGAACGTACCGACACCCAGCTGGACACTCAGGGGGAACGGGCTCTGCACGTGACGCCTGTTCAATGTCCGCGTCCAGCTCCCACACTACCGATGCCACCAAGCAAGAAGCTGGAATTATGGGAGTGGGATCCATGGACCGCTTCTCTGTGTCATACAGCCGGGACAATGCGTCTGCCTTAACGTTCTGGGAACCTGGTCTGTAAGAGAGGGTAAACACAAAACGGGTGAAAAACATGGCCCACCTTGCCTGGCGAGGATTCAGTCTCCTCGCTTCCCGGATGTACTCTAGATTGCGGTGGTCAGTCCAGATGAGAAAAGGGTGTTTAGCCCCCTCAATCCAATGTCTCCACACCTTCAAAGCCTTGACGACAGCCAACAGCTCCCGGTCCCCCACATCATAGTTTCGCTCCGCCGGGCTGAGCTTCTTGGAAAAGTAGGCACAGGGGCGGAGCTTAGATGGCGTACCCTAGCGCTGAGAGAGCACAGCTCCTATCCCAGCCTCAGACGCGTCCACCTCCACTATGAATTGCAAAGACGGATCCGGATGAGCCAACACAGGAACCGAGGTAAACAGAGCCTTCAGTTTCCTAAAAGCCCTGTCCGCCCCAGCTGACCACTGTAAACATACCGGACCTCCTTTCAATAGTGAGGTAATGGGAGCAGCTACCTGACCAAAACCCCGGATAAACCTCCGGTAGTAATTGGCAAACCCTAAAAATCGCTGCACCTCCTTCACCGTGGTTGGAGTCAGCCAATTACGCACGGCTGCAATGCGGTCACTCTCCATCTCCACTCCTGACGTAGATATACGATACCCTAAGAAGGAGACGGAATTTTGAAAAAGCAGGCATTTCTCAGCCTTGGCATACAGGTCATGCTCCAACAGGTGACCAAGTACTCTGCGCACCAGGGACACATGCTCAGCTCATGTAGCGGAGTATATCAGAATGTCATCAATATATGCCACTACACCCTGCCCGTGTAGGTCCCTGAAAATCTCGTCTACAAAAGTTTGGAAGACTGATGGAGCATTTTTCAACCCATACGGCATGACGAGGTACTCATAATGCCCTGAGGTGGTACTAAATGCTGTCTTCCACTCGTCCCCCTCTCGGATACGCACCAGATTGTACGCACTCCTGAGATCCAGTTTAGTGAAGGAGCGCACCCCGTGCATTAACTGGTGCGGGGAGCAGGGACGGGCCGGACTGGCCTGGGGACACGCACCACCAACCTGGTGCGGGGAGCAGGGATGGGCCGGACTGGACTGGGGACACGCACCACCGGCTTGGTGCGGGGAGCCGGGATGGGCCGGACAGGACTGTGGACACGCACCACTAACCTGGTGCGGGAAGCAGGAATGGGCCGGACAGGATTGGGGACACGCACCACTAACCTGGTGCGGGGAGCAGGGACGGGCCGGACTGGACTGGGGACACGCACCACTGGCTTGGTGCGGGGAGCAGGGACGGGCCGGACTGGACTGGGGACACGCACCACTGGCTTGGTGCGGGGAGTAGGAATGGGCCGGACAGGACTGGGGACACGCACCACTAACCTGGTGCGGGGAGCAGGGACGGGCCGGACTGGACTGGGGACACGCACCACTGGCTTGGTGCGGGGAGCAGGGACGGGCCGGACTGAACTGGGGACACGCACCACTGGCTTGGTGCGGGGAGCAGGGATGGGCCGGACAGGACTGTGGACACGCACCACTAACCTGGTGCGGGGAGCAGGGATGGGCCGGACAGGACTGGGGACACGCACCACTAACCTGGTGCGGGGAGCAGGGACGGGCCGGACTGGACTGGGGACGCCTGGCAGCTCGGGACAGTCTGGGCAGTCTGGCCACTCCGGCAGTTCAGCGCAGTCTGGCCACTCCGGCAGTTCAGCGCAGTCTGGCCACTCCGGCAGTTCAGCGCAGTCTGGCCACTCCGGCGACTGTTGACTGGCGGGCAGCTCCAACGACTGTTGACTGGCGGGCAGCTCCGACGACTGTTGACTGGCGGGCAGCTCCGACGACTGTTGACTGGCGGGCAGCTCCGACGACTGTTGACTGGCGGGCAGCTCCGACGACTGTTGACTGGCGGGCAGCTTCGACGACTGTTGACTGGCGGGAAGCTCCGACGATTGTTGACTGGCGGGCAGCTCCGACGACTGTTGACTGGCGGGCAGCTCTGACGACTGTCGACAGGCGGACAGCTCTGACGACTGTTGACTGGCGAGGCTGGGTTCACGCACTTGAAGCCTGGTGCGTGGTGCTGGTACCGGATATATAGGACCATGGAGGCTTACTGGCGGTCTCGAGCTTAACCCTGGCATCGCCCTTTCTGGCTGAATGCCTACTACCCCCTGGTAACTGCGGGGCGCTGGTATAGCGCGTACTGGCCTAAAAACACTTGGCCTCGCCATAACACCCATTACCCCGAAGCGTAAGCCCTGTCCATTAACTGGCCTCCCAGAAACAGTCCGGGGATTTGGCCTGGGGCTCCAAACTTGCCCCGCAAAACTCCCCTTGTGCCCCCCCCAAAAAAATTATTGGGGAGGCCTCTCGAGTTTCCTCAACTCCTCGTTCCTCTGCTGCTTGGTCCTGGTTTGGTGGGTTGTTCTGTAACGATTGGCGTCGGGTGATGAGGAAGCGGACCAAAACGCAGCTGGGAGCGAACACATGTTTATTCTTACACTGAATTAAACACGTACACAAAACCAAGAAAATGCCTGATCATTAACTGCTCAAACAAAAGAGACAACAACCCACAAACATCGTGGGGGGAAAGGAACTTAAATGTGATTCCCAATCAGACATAACTAGCGACAGCTGTCTGATTGGAAATCACCCCCGAGCCCAACATAGAAATAAACCACAAAGAAAGGCTATAACAAAACATAGAAAATAAACCATAGAAATACCACACCCTGACCAAAATAGCAGAGTTCCCCTGGTCAGGGCGTGACAATGGTGTTACTCACTGCGCCATGGTGTTACTCACTGCACCATGGTGTTACTCACTGCACCATGGTGTTACTCACTGCACCATTGTGTTACTCACTGCACCATGGTGTTACTCACTGCACCATTGTGTTACTCACTGCACCATGATGTTACTCACTGCACCATGGTGTTACTCACTGCACCATGGTGTTACTCAATGCACCATGATGTTACTCACTGCACCATGGTGTTACTCACGGCACCATGGTGTTACTCACGGCACCATGGTGTTACTGCACCATGATGTTACTCACTGCACGATGATGTTACTCACTGCACCATGATGTTATTCACGGCACCATGGTGTTACTCACTGCACGATGATGTTACTCACTGCACCATGATGTTACTCACTGCACGATGATGTTACTCACTGCACCATGATGTTATTCACGGCACCATGGTGTTACTCACTGCACCATGATGTTATTCACGGCACCATGATGTTATTCACTGCACGATGATGTTACTCACTGCACGATGATGTTACTCACTGCACCATGATGTTATTCACGGCACCATGGTGTTACTCACGGCACCATGGTGTTACTCACTGCACCATGGTGTTACTCACTGCACCATGATGTTACTCACTGCACCATTGTGTTACTGCACCATGGTGTTACTCACTGCACCATTGTGTTACTCACTGCACCATTGTGTTACTCACTACACCATGGTGTTACTCACTGCACCATTGTGTTACTCACTGCATCATTATGTTACTCACTGCACCATGGTGTTACTCACTGCACCATGGTGTTACTCCCTGCACCATTGTGTTACTCACTGCATCATTGTGTATGTGTGCCATTCAGAGGGTGAATGAGCATGACAAAAGATGTAAGTGCTTTTGAGAGGGGTATGGTAGTAGGTGCCAGGTGCACTAGTTTGAATGTGTTAATTAAGAACTGCAACGCTGCTGGGTTTTTTCACGCTCAACAGTTTCCTGGATTGACTGTACTTGTTTTAGTGTGGACAGACATAAACCTCTTGATGGACCACATTGTCAGCCCTGCATGGTCAAGGAAGCTGAACAGCCCCGCAAGTCTGGGTTGGATTGAAATGCACTGTATACAAAATCATGTACTGTACAGGAAAAAGTTGACTTTTATGTGTGCCTGTCACGAATTTAGTACTAGTAATTTGCGTCAACATGAGCCAGCATTAATGTGGCAGGTATTCGAACACCTTGTAGAGTCCATGCCCTGAATAGTTCAGTCTGTTCTGAGGGCAAAGGGGGTGAAACTCAATATTAGGAAGGTGTTCCTAATGTTTGGTACATTGTATGTTGTTATGATATGAGGACACAATACAAGTATCTATTTATATTCACCATTTTTTAAATCAGATTTACTTTCAAATATCTCAACTACTTTTTGAACAACGTTCAAGTATCTTGTGTGAACTGTATGAACAGGTTAAACATCTGTCTACACACAATGGTGCTTTTTCAAACAGCCTTGTTAAATCCACTCTTTGGAGAGATGATGTTCTCGGCCACCATTCCAAGCTGACCAACAACGTGGTGTCCGGTCTGTTTTGGGAGGAACTGGCGAGACCGTGGGGAAGAGAGAAAGTGTGGTACGGGGTGAATAATGAAAAAGAGGAGGGTCTTAAGGAATGAATTGAGGCACATTTTAGGTAACCTGCTGAGACTGTACCGCTGAATAAGGGGGATTTTTTTTTTTTAATCCTCAATTTCGGCCAATGTCCTGGTCCTTGGTGCGTGGGTCCTGTTCACTGGCGGAATGGTGGGAGGGGCCTCACTCATTCTGCTGATTGGTGCTTCC
The DNA here is from genome assembly GCF_901001165.1 of Salmo trutta. NCBI lineage: Eukaryota > Metazoa > Chordata > Actinopteri > Salmoniformes > Salmonidae > Salmo > Salmo trutta. The sequence continues at coordinate 12,487,769 of NC_042974.1, forward strand.
CTTCCCTGGGGTAGTTGAGAGTAGGCAAGCCCCCCCCCTACCACCACCACTCCACAGCCTCACAAACCACCATGACACCTTCCTTTCACCTCCCTGTGCCTCAGAGCAGTTCCCTCTTCCCCTGGCTCTCTCACTGAGATATTCTCCACATTGCCTGGATTAGAAACACTTTCACTTAGATCTATGTGGTTGCCCGACAGACAAAGAAACACTTGGGGACAGGATTAGTGGGATTAAAAGGGATTCACATATGTCCAGTTCAAGCAATTGGTATTCAAAGCTTACATTTTCAAATGGCACCAAGAGAGAGCAAAGAAGTCCAGCGCTTTTCTTTACATTGCAGCACCTTTATGAGGGTTGGTTTCTATTCTATTCCAACAGAGACATGGTGAATACACATTTTATTTATTTTTGGGGGGGCGGGGGGTTTATTGCTGTGGAACACCAAGAACAATATGAGATTGAGTTGTTTTGTGGCTGGTATAATGGGATGGATGATGCCTGTACCCCTCCAATTACTGTGCATTCAATTATTCCTCTCCTCCATGACAAAATACATGAGTATATCCCTTTGAAGATAGGAATTAGTCTCAATGTTTTCTTAAACTCAATAATATGGTTCCCAGTGTTGTTTTAGGATACTTCATCACAGAGTTGGTTTAAATTATATTGAATTGAAGTTACCTTCTGGACTTCAGTCATCTCTCTAATGATTGTATACAGTACATGTATGGGTTGAACTCCAATATAATGTAGCTGAAATGATTAAGTAAGTGATAATGGCTGGTTTCTACACACAAGGTTGTCATTATTCTAGACATTAGCCTTTTCTTGGCAAAGTTTTTCCAACAAAGTTTGCATCAAACAAGTTCTATAGTTCTACGTCAACATTTCTACAAGATATGATTCGCTGATGTGTAAGCACTGCCATACATTCTGGTTGAAGGATATATTCATTTATTTTAAGGATCAAAGGTTAATGGACAGCAACGATCGTATTATTCATGACTAGAGGATCTATGTTATTATTATTATTATTAACATTGTACATATACTTTTTAAATCTATTATTTAGTTCATGTTTTCTGTTTTATGAATTGATCGACGTCCATCACAATACTGCTGAAACTCATCACAAATTAAACATTATTATGAGGAGACATTATATTCCAAGAAAGTTATCTGATAAAAGGACTGAGATTCCTTTGTAGACTCATTTAAATGACGTACTTACAGCAACTAAACAAGCAGCCAAATGAAATGGCCTATAGCTAGCCCAATAAAACTTTTAGAAAAAAATAGATAATGTTCTGTATGAATTGAACAGATATTTAATTTAAACTATACACAATTCAAAGTTCGGAATGGTGGCAAAATATGCTATAAAGGCCTACCACATGTTCACATGAGCAATATATCAGCCCCTGCCAGCGCAGGAGGACTTTGCCTTTTGGCAGGCCGTCATTGTAAATAAGAATTTGTTCATAACTAATTTGCCTACTTAAATAAAGGTTAAGTAAAAATAAAAGAAATAAAATAATAAATATTTAGGCCTAATGTAATATCAGTAGGCTATGCACACGTAGAGTACAGGCCTACTAAAACCAACCACCTGAGAAAAACCGGGCTGCGATTCTATATTTGGACAATTGATCTTCAAGTCGGTTTGGTTTCCATTCTGGAGGTGGTCTAATTTAACCTCCAAATGTAGTAAGCCCCGTAATGAAATGTTTAGCGGTTAAAAAAGTAGGCCTACGTCTATATTTGTAGCAACAAGAATGAAAGCAGTAACTACAGGCTAATGATATAACATTGTAATAATAATAAGAATAGTTGTGGTTGTCATAATCAATTCAAACATATTTTCAACATAATAGAAAATCCTCTATTTTATAAAAAAATGCACTTCGTCTATTTGTGTGAAAAATGTGTATAACTAAACGGAAAGCACATGTAGTTTTTGATTGGAAATGTCATAGCCTATTCCGTTGCAGTGGTGCATCATGCCTCCTGGCCCATTCCAGTTCCAGCTTGGCCTCCAGCTTGGCCTCCAGTTTGGCCTCTGATCGGGATAACTATTTTAGGCTGTCATACGTGGCCTATAATTGTGATGGTAGAATAAATTCCCATCTAATCTGAATGTCATGTTATGGCAGGTGTGTACTTAGGGCGGAAGGACATTGTATAACACTACAATCAGCAGAGAACATATAGCCAATGTTATGTGGATTCCTGCATGGCTGAGAACACTGAGAGACACCAAATTTGTCAATTTAGGTCAAAAGAATATAAATTCTCATACAAGATCTGATAATGAATGAATGAACAAATAAAGTGCACATTATAGCACGTTATAGTGATAGCATCGTATATATTATTTGATCTAATTGATGTAAAAGGAGTGAGAGGCTACCTCACTTTATTTAATCAAATTCTAAATCAATATCTTTTCACGAAGTTCAGGTTCATTGCTGATTAAACTGAAACGTCATGAGGCTGAGTAGACTTTGAATCGATTTTCTTATTAGTTAGCTAAATAAAGGTTAAATAAATAATAAATACAAATATATTCTTATTAGGCTATTAATAGGGTGTTATGGAATATATAATATTCTGCTGCTCGTGCACAAAGATCACGCTGGTTGGTCATCAATGTTATTCCCCCTCTCTCTACAGCACGACAACGTTCAATTGTGGATGGACATTTTCTAGCGATGCAGATAATATAGTAGCCGATCCCATACACGCAGTCACTAAAACACGATGCATGACTACGTTACACCACTTTAAGCTTTCCAGAATTTGAGTGATAAACAGTTTTAATAAAAGCGTTACAAAAATACATTACAAAGTGAAGCTGATGAAACAATAATATCAGACTAACCCGTTATTATTTCTAGAAAGCAGCAGAGTGTTTTCAAATTGTCTTGGTTCAGATTATCCAGGATTGAAGTGTTCCCCCCGCGGTGGCATTAGAATGAATAGGAATGGATGTCCCTTTGGTCAATGGGACAGTCAAAGCACACCGCCCTGTATAATGGGGACGTCATCCTAACAAGACCATTATTATCAATAGGAGGGTTCCTTTTGTTCCCCTTCACAACCGCACTATAAATACTCGGAGCAGTCTTTTACCCCACCACAGAGCAAGAAGAGGTGCACCCGCAGGGTTAAGATTACGCGCAGCTATACGGCCAACAAGCCCAGTGCGTCCATTCATGCCCTCATAGAGCTCCATCCCAAAAAGAGGACCAAACTCAAACGACAGAAGCAGGTGATCGAGTGTGACTTAAAAATAGAGGCAGAGACAGAGGGAAGCAGCGACCTCCTACCCAAACCGAGCTAATAAAATGCATTCCGACTCCAGCTCGAGCAGATCTTCCTCACCAGACATGGATGGGATGTATCTCAGAGACCACCTCAGTTCAGTGTCCTCGGCGCAGAACGAACTCCTCCAGAAGATGACGAGCGAGCACCTTTCCAGGCACGGGGAAAAGACGTCATCTGGCGGGAGCAAGTACAAACTCAAGAAGCAGGTGACCGAGCAAGAGATTCAGCATCTAAGGCTGAAAATCAACGGGCGGGAGCGCAAGAGGATGCACGACTTGAACCTGGCGATGGACGGCCTCCGGGAAGTTATGCCTTACGCACACGGTCCGTCTGTGAGAAAGCTGTCGAAGATTGCCACTCTCCTGCTCGCCAGAAACTACATCCTGATGCTCAACAGCTCCATGGACGAGATGAAAAGGCTGGTTGGAGAAATCTACGGCGGACATCATTCTGCGTTCCACTGCGGGACAGTGAGCGGACACTCTGGCAACCCGGCGCATCAGGTGCATCCGCTGCTCGGGAGCGCGCTGTCCTCGTCCACATCCTCTACCCTCACCACCACTTTACCTGGACTTACCTCCATCCGAGCGCCTCACTCCTTAATGAAGAGTGCCCCTGCACACCCTCTTCAGCTCGGCAGCGGCTTCCAACACTGGGCAGGTTTACCATGCCCGTGCCCCATATGCCAAGTACCTCCACCCCCTCATATTCCTATCAGTTCAGCGGGACTGACGAGACTTACGAACGGAAACAAGGATGTGATGAAGTAATTCGGGACATCCGATACAGAATGGTGTCAAGATGTACAGTACAGTAAATTATGAATTGGACATGAAGAATTGACCTCCATGCATGCATTGTATGTCTGTTTATTTGTTTTGCGTATGAGAACCGTAAAGTATTCCTCCTTGTAACAAAGACCCTGTGAAAATACTTTTTTCACGGTAAAAATGTAGCTGTTCATTTGGTGTCACCAGAGATGCATTCACGCTATGTAAATATGTTTCTTACAAGACGCTCTGTGAAAAAAACCTAAAGCATTAAGCTGGAGATGTCTGAATGGGACCTCATGTTTGGAGCACTGAAGCTGATCGTAGCACCAAATACTTGCTCACCCGAAAGGGTGAAAAAAGTTGCAAGCAGATTTAATATGTTTGTTTTGGCATCATTTGTGAAAGTGAAGAATGCCCTTTCCTTGTAACAAGGATGTTGAAATCGCATTCTACAGTGTACGAAAATTGTATGATTTATATATTAAGTTCGGAAAGGTTGAAATTATATGGCTCTTGATGACTCCATAGAATTCTGAAAATACTTGTAGCTTTGCGGTGGCGTATTGTCCATATGTTGAACTTCTTTAGCATGGCTGCATGATTGTTTTGCTGGAAATAATGTTTTATGTCCGGAGACCCCGCGTCTTTATTTTTGTATTGATGACTAATGAAATATTTATTATTGCCCAGTGTTCCTGGATGAAATGTCAATAAAACTGATATAATGAACCATGTATGCTGCATTGCCTGTCCATGCCATGTCAGGATGTATCTAACATAGCCTCAATTAAGGACATTTATTCCTGTGGATTATTTATTCATAGATTTAAAGTCTAAATATATGTCTGCTTATTTATTCGTAGATGTAAAGCCAAGTCTAAATATATGTTGCTTATTTATTCATAGATTTAAAGTCAAGTCTAAATACACGTTTGGTTATTTATTCATAGATTTAAAGCCAAGTCTAAATATATGTTGCTTATTTATTCATAGATTTAAAGTCTAAATACACGTTTGGTTATTTATTCATAGATTTAAAGCCAAGTGTAAATATACATTTGGTTATTTATTCATAGATTTAAAGTCTAAATAAACATTTGGTTATTTATTCATAGATTTAAAGCCAAGTCTAAATATATGTTGCTTATTTATTCATAGATTTAAAGCCAAGTCTAAATATACGTTTGGTTATTTATTCATAGATTTAAAGCCAAGTCTAAATATATGTTGCTTATTTATTCATAGATTTAAAGCCATGTCTAAATACACATTTGGTTATTTATTCATAGATTTAAAGCCAAGTCTAAATATATGTTGCTTATTTATTCATAGATTTAAAGCCAAGTCTAAATATGAGTTTGATTATTTATTCATAGATTTAAAGCAATGTCTACATATAGGTTTTGTTATTTATTCATAGATTTAAAGCCAAGTCTAAATATATGTTGCTTATTTATTCATAGATTTAAAGCCAAGTCTAAATATGAGTTTGATTATTTATTCATAGATTTAAAGCAATGTCTACATATAGGTTTTGTTATTTATTCATAGATTTAAAGCCAAGTCTAAATGTATGTTGCTTATTTATTCATAGATTTAAAGCCAAGTCTAAATATAAGTTTAGTTATTTATTCATAGATTTAAAGCCAAGTCTAAATATAAGTTTTGCTATTTATTCATAGATTTAAAGCCAAGTCTAAATATAGGTTAGATCTAGTAGCCTATGGAGGCCTTGAGTGATTGGAATCATGCAGTATGTCAATAATGCCAGAATTTTAATGTAACTTTTTAATAATTATGTAGACTATGTAGACCTAACTTATCTAGACTATATAAAATGTTTGTAGACAGTCTATAGATATTTTAAATCCACATAAGAGGTAGGCCTAATGACTGCTTAACATAATAGGATACTTGCTAACTTTTATTTGTTTCTGTTAATTCATTGGGGTGAGGTGTGAGCAAAGTATTTGTTTTTCAGGTTGGCAATATAATATCCAGCGCAGTTAGTTTACAAGTGGGCCTATTATAATCTGTTGTATGAACGTCCACTACATTTCACAGGTTCAGAAGTAGTTCTGAATACACATTACAACCAATGGAGGTTAGGAGAGTTTTGATGTAGCAACTAACACCAGTAGAAACCTTGGTTATCTGGCAGTCTCTGCAGAAAATGTGTGCCTTTGGAGTTTTCTACACTATATATATATATATATATATATATATATATATATATATAAGATGTAATACTTATCGTAACATAATTAAGAAAAACATAAGCATCTTATTAGACCTGACTAGCATAAATGTATTGATCCCATCAGAATCCACATTTGAGCCATTATTGACATTGATCTATATATACTGTATGTAGCCTACCGAGATAAGCTATTTTTATAGAATGAATTATACAAAATCCTCATGCATTATATAGTGATTTTTTTTGTGTTGACAGAAATGTTTAGAGAGAGCATTGATCTAAACACCCGATAATGAAGAATAATGCACAATAGGCCTACATTTTAGGCTTAACTTTCCCAAAATAATATGTCTCCAACTTGTCAACATTAGCATGGCATGTATCCTAAACTAGCCAACACCACCCACACTTCCAACGGTTGATATTAGGCAAAGTCTTAATATAACAATAACGCAACAATTTCAGTTCATTTAAGAAAATCACTCAATTTAAAGAAATTCATTAGGCCTTAATCTATGGATTTCCCATGACTGGGCAAGGGTGCAGCCATGGGTGGGCCCAGGAGGGCATAGGCCCATCCACTTGGGAGCCAGGCCCACCCACTGGGGAGCCAGGCCCAGCAAATCAGAATGAGTTTTTCCCACAAAAGGGCTTTATTGCAGACAGAAATACTCCTCAGTTTCATTAGCTGCCCGGGTGGCTGGTCTCAGACGATTCTGTAGATGAAGAAGCCGAATGTGGAGGTCCTGGGCTGGCGTGGTTACATGTGGTCTGCAGTTGTGAGGCCGGTTGGACATACTGCCAAATTCTCTCAAATGAGTGGCCTTTTATTGTCCCCAGCACAAGGTGAACCTGTGTAATGATCGTGCTTTTTAATCAGTTTCTTGATATGCCACACCTGTCAGGTGGATGGATTATTTGGCAAAGGAGAAATGCTCACACTAACAACATTTTGCACAACATTTGAGAGAAACAAGCATTTTGTGCAAATGGAACATTCCTTGGATATTTTATTTCAGCTCTTAAATCATGGGACCAACACTTTACATTTTGAGTTTATATTTTTGTTTAGTATATGTAAATATATTTAAATGTCCTATAGGCCTACAGATGTAGGATCTTAATTTGAGCCAGTTAGCTACAGCAGGAGAATAATCCTGCAGCAATATGAAATGTGAATTATTATGTGGATTATAATGAATGGATATCATTGTTTGGGTTGAAACATTTTTTATTAGGTCAAATCAAGTCTGAATTTTCAAAGTGGAAATTACAAACTTTGGAAGCCTTTTTAAAACTTGAATACATGACAAGTTAGGAATTCCTGCAGTGCAGGAACATTCTCAGTAACCAAAAAGTGATCAAATTAAGATCCTACATCTGTATATTTTAAACAAATACATTACTAATACGACATATTTCTGATCATACAATGTGCTTAATAAATGATTTCATAATTCGATGGGATGTTATCGAACTGTTGAGTCCTAAAACAAATGCTAGATGAACCTCCATGGGATCAGAAAACGCTTTGGCAGGTCCCCTGAGTCCTTTCACCGGCGCATTGCAGATCAGATAGGCATAAACAGATTGTGTTTGTGTAGATTACAAGTGTTTTGTTCCCGGGGGAATGGGGAACAAAACACATCAGAAGACTGGTTGGGATTACAGGATCCTAAACGCAAAATATTATGCATTCAGTTGCCATTCTTCGAGCATGTAAATGAGCCAGTAAGCCTTTTGTAACTTTGTCATTGGAAAGCTCAAATTCTTTCCTCATAGTGCTGTAGGTTGGGAGAGTGAAAGGGGGAGTTTGTTAATTTTACACTTTGTCTTAAGGATACAAACTGTTACGGTTAGACTGTCCATGCCAGATGGGGTTTATATCAATGGTTGCAATGCCCCATCAAGAAGAAGCGTTTCAATATTTTGTTCTAAAGATTGTGCCAGGGAAGAACGTTGCCTGGCAATAATCTAATGATCATGAAACATGGTCAATTATCATGCAGAATAAGAACATTGACAGTCCTGTGGTGTGAGCAAAATGTGCTTACCTTAATCCGTTGGTCTGCACAGGCTTCTTAAGATGGTGATATTAATGATATCCATTGATACTATATGCCTGCTATAATTTTCTGGACATACTTTATGATGTAGTCCATAATATGTGCCGTTCTACCATCGTTACTGCACTATAAGTAGTAACATTGCCCGTTCTCCAAATTGTGAGTTCACGTGCATGCACATTTTGTAAATGTTTCCAGAAAATATATTGGACTCATATGGATAATCTGACCATTGTACTGTATATAATAAAGAATTGAATCATGAATACATTTCAAACATATTGTGGGATTATCCTTGAGAAGCAACTACCTGGAGTCAACTTTCACTCAGGCCCAGATGTGATGTTTAACCCTCAAGCTACCAACATATTTGGATTACCAACAAGAAAAAACTGTTGGAAAAAGCAACAATCATGGCAAAATAGAAACATATTTCTCATCTTAACATACTTGAACTGTTGTCTGAAATAAAAGATAACCAGTTAAATTACAGGCAATTTGCATAAACAACAACATACATCTTCCCTTATGTGTAGTTTTTCTCCAAAGTACAATCCACATTAGTACTGAAAAGCTGATTTAATATGATATGATCATTGTATAATTTATTTTTCTGAATTTTGAAGAAAATATACATTTTGCCATATTCATTTGCCGTATAAAGGGGCAGTACACCAAAAATATATTTAATTTTATTGATAAAAGCAATCCATTTATCCTGAGAGACAATGACCAAAAATATAGCTCAGCTTACTTTATTTACTTACCCCACAGCAATCAAATCAAATTCTATTAGTCACATGCGCAGAATACAACAGAATACGACAACCTTACAGTGAAAAGCTTACTTACAAGCCCTTAAACAACAATGCAGTTTTAAGAAAATACAAAAAAAAGAAAGAGATAAAAATAAGCAATAATTAAAGAGCAGCAGTAAAACAACAATAGCGAGGCTATATACAGGGCGTACCGGTACAGAGTCACTGTGGGGGGGCACTGGTGTCGAGGTAATTGAGGTAATATGTACATGTAGGTAGAGTTATTAAAGTGCCTATGCATAGATAATAACAGAGTGTAGCAGCAGCTTAGAAGGGGGGGGGGGCTTTAGTCTGGGTAGCCATTTGATTAGATGTTCATGAGTCTTATGGCTTGGGGGTACAAGCTGTTAAGATGCCTTTTGGACCTAGACTTGGCGCTCCGGTACCGCTTGCCGTGCGGCAGCAGAGAGAACAGTCTATGACTAGGGTGGCTGGAGTCTTTGCCAATTTATTGGGCCTTCCGCTGACACCGCCTGGTATTGAGGTCCTGGATGGCAGGAAGCTTGGCCCCAGTGATGTACTGGGTCATCTAAATAAAAAACAAATAATCACAGTACATTCAATATTTGTGTTGGAAAAACTGTGAATCTTGACCTCCCTCACGAGCATTCCCATCTATCACTGTACTGTCACAGCAGCACTTGCTATAAACAAAATGACTTTCGTTCACAGAGGTATCATCATGACAATCAGCATATCTTTTCAGCAGTGACAAATGTCCAGTCATCTTCAGTGGACACACCTGTTTGCTGGAAGCACTCCCCATTATACACTTTGAGAGCTGCCTTGTTAAAATCAGATTTCCCTCAAAGATCCCACACAATAGATATGCATGTTAACAGTGCTGCTTGCTGTGAGCTAAAAGCTCTCTGCTTTTCCCTCAGTTGAATAAGAGGCATTGGCTGCATCAGAGAAGCTACTGTCCCCTCAGTTGAATGTCTGGGGTCTGCTGTTCATTATGTCTGCCAGTTCCTGTGCACTCTGGGTCTCTCCGGGGTCTGAATTAGGTAGCAGATGCAGCAGCCATTGTCTCTCTGCCCCGGGGGAATGCCCCTGGGCCTGTCATCAGCTGATTTCATAGACATGTAGCCAAAACAGAAAGCAGATTTTAATCATAAATTCATTTTGCCACAGCCATTTTCATGTTAATTGTACAGTTAGGGGTAATGTTGATGTTTCCCTTTGTCCAGGTTTGTTTGGAGGGAAAACGGACCTAAGAAATGTGTTCTATGCTTCTTCAATTGTTGCGTTGGTTGTAATATCTTGTTTTCACAATTTAGAGGATTTGGGGATTTGTAAAAGGAAAAAAGAGTTTAATTGCTTATTTATGTACAGGATCATAGTCTCATATAGTTATTTCTAATTCTCTCAGAGCCTGTCAGCATCAACAATTAACTCATGCAGCTCATCAATAATGTAACTCATGTAGCTCATTAACAATGTAACTCATGTAACTCATCAACAATGTAACTCATGCAGCTCATTAACAATGTAACTCATGTAGCTCATTAACAATGTAACTCCTGTAACTCATCAACAATGTAACTCATGTAACTCATCAACAATGTAACTCATGTAGCTCATCAACACTGTAACTCATGTAGCTCATCAACAATGTAACTCATGTAACTCATCAACAATGTAACTCATGTAGCTCATCAACAATGTAACTCATGTAGCTCATTAACAATGTAACTCCTGTAACTCATCAACAATGTAACTCATGTAACTCATCAACAATGTAACTCATGTAGCTCATCAACACTGTAACTCATGTAGCTCATCAACAATGTAACTCATGTAACTCATCAACAATGTAACTCATGTAACTCATCAACAATGTAACTCATGTAGCTCATCAACAATGTAACTCATGTAGCTCATCAACACTGTAACTCATGTAGCTCATCAACAATGTAACTCATGTAGCTCATCAACAATGTAACTCATGTAGCTCATCAACAATGTAACTCTATATAAACTACTGCCGTACTGTAGTAGTAAGTTATTATTACACACTGAACAAGCTAATACAGTCATTCTGGGTGTCAGCATCACTTGCATTTATGTGATTTTGGGAGAATTATATTGATGATAAAAGGTATTGATACATCTGGAATGACTCACCTTTACAGTGAAATAACGTATTATGCCAGATGTCTGAGACTTTTTCAACTGCAAAATGGGGGGATCATCTCACTCAAGTCCATGGAACCAGTCAACTAGGCATATGCTAAAATAGCAGACTGTTTAAACACGTCCAACACAACATCCAAGTCGGCTTTGGTGTCAGTTGTGTGTACATACTGAAGAGAGAGAAGTCAAGCTATCGTTTCTGTGAGCAGTAATGTCCTCCCACAGTGTCTGACAGATGGTGTTCACTAGTTGGCCATAAATGACTGTCACAAAGTGTTTGTCTGTCTGCCAGTAGACTATGGTTAAGGGACTCCCTGGGAGAATGTTACTGTCCTGACACCGCTGAAAACAAACTGTCCTTGATTGACAACCACAGACCACCATGGCCCTCGTGCTACCCCAACCTTCTGGCCAGAAAGGCTGATGGAGCAGGTGCAGAAAGGAGCGATATATCTGTTTAAATAATAGGCCACCACATGCTTAAAATCTGCCCTGAATAAAGCCACTCTCCATGACGATATTGGGGACATCTTGAACATTAAACAAGATGTCTGGTCTGTCTGTGTTCAATAAAGGGAATCAACAGGATGGTCTTTGCTGACGGATTACCTGTAACTTCCCAAAATGTATTATCCGGATTAGAAATAGAGATTTTCATCTTGTCCTTTTCAGCAAAGCATCCTCTTTCGAATGCAGCTCATTTCCAGGGATCATAGTACACAACACGACTCATGATCACCTGAGTGTCTGGCACCGTTATCAGTAGAGACAATCAAAAGAGTTTATTCATGTATAAAACTTTGTTTGTTGAAAGCATATCCTCATTATCACAGTGTTGGACATTAGTGAGACAGAGCATTAAGTCTCAGTGATCAATGGTGTGTGTTGAGTGAATCAGAGTAGACAGAAGGTGGAGGGACATTCCCCAGAGAGGAGAGAGGAGGGAGAAGGGGGGGCCCGTGGGCGGTGGTTTGTGTGCCAGCTCCTAGCTTGGTAGAGGGCACTGTGGCTCGGCCCCACTCAGTAGGAAGTTGCTGTGTGACAAAGTGAAACATGGACGTGTGAGGAGCAAGCCAAGAACACAGAAGTTCAACGGATGCTGCAGAGAAAAAGAAGTCCATACATTTTATGGATGGGGGAAAATAGATTAAATTGTTTCAACCTTCTCTTTTGCGGGTCTCCTACTAGATCTAGGGTCCAGCATCTCCATAATCCTGGATCTAAGCTTGCTTACAGCACTGGAAGACTGGGGAGTATGACATGCTCAGTGATCCCTCAAATCTCCTACACAAGTCGCTATCATCTAAGACAGTGGTTCACAAACTTTTTATAGCCCCATACCCCTTCAAACATTCAACCTCCAGCTGCATACCCCCTCTAGCACCAGGGTCAGCGCACTCTCAAATAATGTTTTTTGCCATCATTGTAAGCCTGCCATTCACACACTATACGATACATTTATCAAACATAAGAATGAGTGTGAGTTTTTGTCACAACCCGGCTGGTGGGAAGTGACTTATGGACCAGGGCACAAATATGAAAATGATAATAATCAATAATTTTATTTAACCAACTTACATATATAACCTTATTTGTTTATCGAAAATTGTGAATAAGTCACCACAGGTTATTGAGAAGGGTGTGCTTGAAAGGATGCACATAACTCTGCAATGTTGGGTTGTATTGGAGAGAGTCTCAGTCTTAAATCATTTTCCACACACAGTCTGTGCCTGTATTTAGTTTTCATGCTAGTGAGGGACGAGAATCCACTCTCACATAGGTACATGGTTGCAAAGGGCATTAGTGTATTAATAACAGTGCAATTTGCCAAGGCAGGATACTCTGAGCGCAGCCCAATCCAGAATCTGGCAGTGGCTTTTGATTAAATTCAATTTTCACAGAACCGCTTGTTGCAATTTCGATGAGGCTCTCTTGTTCAGATATTGGTAAGTGGACTGGAGGCAGGGCATGAAAGGGATAATGAATCTAGTTGTTTGTGTCATCCGTTTCGGGAAAGTACCTGCATAATTGTGCACCCAACTCACTCAGGTGCTTCGCTATATCACATGTGACATTGTCCGTAAACTTGAGTTCATTTAGACACAAAATATCATACAATGATGGAAAGACCTGTGTGTTGTCCTTGTTAATGCAGACAGAGAAGAACTCCAACTTCTTAATCACAGCCTCAATTTTGTCCCGCACATTGAATATAGTTGCGGAGAGTCCCTGTAATCCTAGATTCAGATCATTCAGGCGAGAAAAAACATCACCCAGATAGGTCAGTCATGGGAGAAACTCATCATCATGCAAGTGGTCAGACAAGTGAAAATTATGTTCAGTAAAGAAAACTTTAAGCTCGTCTCTCAATTAAAAAAAACGTGTCAATACTTTGCCCCTTGATAACCAGCGCACCCTGTAATAAATATATTGTAAAAGCGTTACATGGTCGCTGCCCATATCGTTGCATAGTGCAGGAAATACACATGAGTTCAGGGCCCTTGCTTTAACAAAGTTAACCATTGTCACTGTAGTGTCCAAAACGTCTTTCAAGCTGTCAGGCATTCCCTTGGCAGCAAGAGCCTCTCGGTGGATGCTGCAGTGTACCCAAATGGCGAGCAACTGCTTGCACGTGCGTTACCACTCCACTATGTCTCCCTGTCATGGCTTTTGCGCCATCAGTACTGATACCAACATGAGCAGCAGCTATGTTTAGCTACATACAGAACGTTAGTGGATTTCCCGCGAGAGAGTAACGGTTAATGTGATTGGATGTTCATTATTGGACTAGGCTACCTGTATTTGACATTGTGTTGTTAATTGTATTTTTGGCAGTGAAACAAGGCTACTCAGGCGAGAAAAAAACCTCACCCAAATGTATAGCCCCGTTGGAAAATATTGTTTGAAAATGTGAAGATTTTATAGATATATTTTTTAAAATGTGAATCACATTTTTATATGGCGTACACCCGACGGCATTACGCGTACCCCAGTTTGGGAATACCTGATCTAAGACATCCACATTGGGGCCGGGACCACAGGTACATCTAGGACATACAGGAAATGAGAGATGATTTCCCATTAGGGAAGCATATGGATTTACTTCCTGGAGGGGATATGATTTCAAAATAAATCAGATTGAACAGAATTGATACAGGGAATAGTTAATCACACACACAAAGGGTAGTCTGGGCCACTAATTAGGGGCCGAATGGCAGGGCCCCCTTGTAGCTCCTTCAGCTGACACAACTCATCGGCTCCTATAATGGGGAAGCTGTTTAGCAGGGAGATGGCTGATTCGCTGACAGCTTGGCAAAATGTGCTTGTCTTAGTGCCACATGATGCTTATGGAAATGAGGCGGCTGCAGACGGGACCGTGAGGGTCCGTGATCAAACCACATTGATGACAGTTTACCGTGAGGGTCCATGATCAAACCACATTAATGACAGTTTACTGTGAGGGTCCATGATCAAACCACATTAATGACAGTTTACCGTGAGGGTCCATGATCAAACCACATTAATGACAGTTTACTGTGAGGGTCCGTGATCAAACCACATTGATGACAGTTTACCGTGAGGGTCCATGATCAAACCACATTGATGACAGTTTACCGTGAGGGTCCATGATCAAACCACATTAATGACAGTTTACTGTGAGGGTCCATGATCAAACCACATTGACTTGATGACAGTTTACCGTGCGTGGACAGTTAAAGCATGCAGAGCTTCACGTAAGAGAGAGAGAGCTGTCGGCTCAGTCGTGTTTCTATCAAAGAATCAGAGCTTATTAGCAGAAATGTGCCAACACCACAGTCCGTACTCACCCTCATCTCACTTAACTCCATCTCAGAGGTCTCTTGGCAGAGCGGCAGTTGGCAAGCCTCACCAAGTTAATCATATGCCAAAGTGAGTGTCACAGTTGGTGACTTTGATACATTTCAACTTAAACAACGGACAGACAGCTTGCCACAAGAAACACATGTACATACAGGTCAACACATTGGAATGAGTTGGAAATGCTGTTTTTAAAGTGGAAGGCACTAGATTGACATCAATGGCCACTTTATTAGATGATAACTATGATCTGAATGACAGTGTATTGTATATAAAGTGAATCTGCCTTCACACTGTTAGGAAAGAGGGAGAGAGGGACCACACAACCCATGTATCCCTATAAAGCCTAAGGGTTGAATGGGGAGCTAGGAACAGTCGACAGAGCTAATTATAGACAGGAATGAACAGTGGTATGAAAACACAAGTGACAGCACCAGTGGTCTGCATGAAAAGCAAATCAAATCACATTTTATTAGTCACATGCGCCGAATACTACAGGTGTAGACCTTACAGTGAAATGCTTACTTACGAGCCCCTAACCAACAATGCAGTTAAAAAAAATATGGATAAGAATAAGAGATAAAAGTAACAAGTAATTTAAGAGCAGCATTAAAGTAGCATTAGCGAGATTATATACAAGGGGATACCAGTACATTGTCAATGTGCGGGGGCACCGGTTAGTTGAGATAATATGTACATGTAAGTAGAGTTATTAAAGTGACTATGCATAGATGATAACAACAGAGAGTATAGCAGAGGTATAAAAGAGGGAGAGAGGGTGGGGGGGCAATGCAAAAAGTCTGGGTAGCCATTTGATTAGGTGTTCAGGAGTCTTATGGCTTGGGGGTAGAAGCTGTTTAGAAGCCTCTTGCTCCGGTACCGCTTGCCATGCAGTTGCAGAGAGAACAGTCTATGACTAGGGTGGTTGGAGTCTTTGACAATTTTTAGGGCCTCCCTCTGACACCGCCTGGTATTGAGGTCCTGGATGGCAGGAAGCTTGGCCCCAGTGATGTACTGGGCTGTACGCACTACCCTGTGTAGTGCCTTGCTGTCAGAGGCTGAGCAGTTGCCATACCAGGCAGTGATGCAAACAGTCAGGATGCTCTCGATGGTGCAGCTGAAGAACCTTTTGAGGATCTGAGGACCCATGACAAATCTTTTCAGTCTCCTGAGGGAGAATAGGTTTTGTCATGCCTTCTTCACAACTGTGTTGGTGTGCTTGGACCATGTTAGTATGTTGGTGATGTGGACACCAAGGAACTTGAAACTCTCAACCTGCTCCACTGCAGCCCCGTTGATGAGAATGGGGGTGTGATCAGTCCTCTTTTTCCTATAGTCCACAATCATTTCCTTTGTCTTGATCACATTGAGGGAGTGGTTGTTGTCCTGGCACTACACGGCCACGTCTCTGACCTCCTCCCTATAGGCTGTCTCGTCGTTGTCGGTGATCAGTCCTACCACTGTTGTGTCATTGGCAAACTTCATGATGGTGTTGGAGGCGTGCCTGACCGTGCAGTCATGGGTGAACAGGGAGTACAGGAGGGGACTGAGCACACACCCCTGAGGGGACCCTGTGTTGAGGATCATGGTGGCGGATGGGTAGTTACCTACCCATACCACCTGGGGGCGGCCTGTCAGGAAGTCCAGGATCCAGTTGCAGAGGGAGGTGTTGAGTCCCAGGGTCCTTAGCTTAATGATGAGCTTTGAGGGCACTGGGGTGTTGAACCCTGAGCTGTAGTCAATGATTAGCATTCTCACATAGGTGTTCCTTTTGTCCATGTGGGAAAGGGCAGTGTGGAGTGCAATCGAGATTGCATCATCTGTGGATCTGTTGGGGCGGTATGCAAATTGGAGTGGGTCTAGGGTTTCTTGGATAGTGGTGTTGATGTGAGCCATGACCAGCCGTTCAAAGCACTTCATGGCTACAGACGTAAGTGCTACGGGTCGGTAGTCATTTAGGCTGGTTACTTTAGTGTTTTTGGGCACAGGAACAATGGTGGTCTGCTTGAAACATGTTGGTATTACAGACTCGGACAGGGAGAGGTTGAAAATGTCAGTGAAGATACTTGCCAGATGGTCAGCGCATGCTCGCAGTACTCTTCCTGATAATCCATCTGGCCCTGCGGCTTTGGGAATGTTGACCTGTTAAAAGGTCTTACTCACATTGGCTGCGAAAAGCGTGATCACACAGTCTTCCGGTACAGCTGGTGCTTTCACGCATGTTTCAGTGTTATTTGCCTCGAAGCGAGCATAGAAATAGTTTATCTCGTCTGGTAGGCTCGTGTCACTGGGCAGCTCTCAACTGTGCTTCCCTTTGTAGTCTGTAACGGTTTGCAAGCTCTGCCACATCCAAAAAAGCGTCAGAGCCAGCGTAGTACGATTCGATCTTAATAATAACCAGATTAAATCGGGTATGTTTTTTATCCGGCCGTGTAAATACTGCCCCCTAGCCCTAACAGGTTAAACTGGTTACTACTCTTGCCCAGAAATGAGAATATGCATATAATTAGTAGATTTGGATAGAAAACACTCCAAAGTCCCTAAAACTGTTTGAATGGTGTCTGTGAGTATAACATAACTCATAAGGCAGCCCAACACCTAAGAAGATTCCATGCAGGAAGTGCCCTGTCTGACAATTTGTTGTCCTTCTGTTGCATCTCTATCGACATTACAGCATCTGTGCTGTTATGTGCCACTTTCTAAGGCTTCCATTGGCTCTCTAAAGCGTTCAGAAAGCAGAATGACGTGTCTCCTGTCTCTGGGCAAAGTACAGAAGCAGAGTTTGTAAGTGGCCTGCCTGGGGACAGTGAGACTGAGATGCGCGTTCACGAGACATTTTTTTCTTTCAGTCTTTGAATGAATACAACGTTGTCCGGTTGGAATATTATCGCTATTTTAAGAGAGAAATAGCATAAAAATTGATTTTAAACAACGTTTGACATGCTTCTAAGTATGGTAATGGAATATTTAGAATTCTTTTGTCACGAAATGCGCTCGCGCATTACCCTTCGGATAGTGACCTGAATGCACGAACAAAACGGAGGTATTTGGATATAACTATGGATTATTTGGAACCTAAACAACATTTGTTGTTGAAGTAGAAGTCCTGGGAGTGCATTCTGACGAAGAACAGCAAAGGTAATCCAATTTTTCTAATAGTAATTCTGAGTTTAGGTTTCCCCGAACTTGGTGGGTGTCAAATTAGCTAGCCTGTGATGGCTGAGCTATGTACTCAGAATATTGCAAAATGTGCTTTCGCCGAAAAGCTATTTTAAAATCTGACATAGCGTTTGCATAAAGGAGTTCTGTATCTATAATTCTTAAAATAATTGTTATGTATTTTTTCAACGTTTATCATGAGTAATTTAGTAAATTCACCGTAAGTTTTCGGTGGGTATGCTAGTTCTGAACATCACATGCTAATGTAAAAAGCTGTTTTTTGATATAAATATGAACTTGATTGAACAAAACATGCATGTATTGTATAACATAATGTCCTAGGAGTGTCATCTGATGAAGATCATCAAAGGTTAGTGCTGCATTTAGCTGTGGATTTGGTTTTGTGACATATATGCTTGCTTTGAAAATGGCTGTGTGATTATTTTTGGCAGGGTACTCTCCTGACATAATCTAATGTTTTGCTTTTGCTGTAAAGCCTTTTTGAAATCGGACAACGTGGTTGGATTAACGAGAGTCTTATCTTTCAAATTGTGTAAAATAGTCATATGTTTGAGAAATTGAAGTTATAGCATTTTTTAGGTATTTGTATTTCACGCCACGCGATTCCACTGGCTGTTGACTAGGGTGGGACGCAAACGTCCCACTGGCCCGGAGAGGTTAAAGGAAGAAAAGGATTCTGACAGTCCGTGGTGAGTAGTCGCAGTCCTGATGTCCAGAAGTTATTTTCGGTCATAAGAGACGGTAGAGGCAACATTATGTAGAAAATAAAAATACAAAAAATTACATAAAACGCGAATAAACGAAAAATAACTCAATCAGTTGGGGAAACGTGAAATGTCTGCCTAATGAGAGCCCTGACATCTGGATGGGCCAGAGTTATCATGGAGAAGGAGAGGGACAAGGTGGAGAGGGAAAGATGGAGAGGGAGTGAGGGAGAGAGGGAGAGAAGGAGAGGGACAAGATGGAGAGGGAGAGATGGAGAGGGAGCGATGGAGAGGGAGAGGGAGAGATGAGAGGGAGAGATGGAGAGGGACAAGATGGAGAGAGAGAAATGGAGAGGGACAAGATGAAGAGGGCGAGGTGGTGAGGGCGAGGGAGAGGTGAAGGAGATATGAAGAGGGACAAGATGAAGAGGGAGTGGGAGAGATGGTGAGGGAGAGGGAGAGATGAGAGGGAGAGACGGAGAAATGAGGGACCAGATGGAGAGGGAGAGGGACAAGTTGAAGAGGGAGAGATGGAAAGGGAGAGGGAGAGATGGAGACATGGAGAAATGGAGAGAAGAGAGGGAGAGGGACAAGTTGAAGAGGGAAAGATGGAAAGGGAGAGGGAGAGATGGAGAGATGAGAGGGAGAGGGAGATGGAGAAGATGGAGAGGGAGAGGGACAAGTTGGAGAGGAGAGGGAGAGATGGAAAGGGAGAGGGAGAGATGGAGATATGGAGAAATGGAGAGATGAGAGGGAGAAATGAGAGGGAGATGGACAAGATGGAGAGGGAGAGATGAGAGATGGAGAGGGAGAGATGGAGAGGGAGAGGGAGAGATGACAGGGAGAGGGATAAGTTCGAGAGGGAGAGATGGAAAGGGAGAGATGGAGAGGGAGAGGGACAGGATGGAGAAGAAGAGGGACGTAATGGAGAGAGGGAGAGAGAGGGGATAGGGAGAGATGGAGAGGGAGAGGGACAAGAAGATGAGGGAGAGGGACAAGATGGACAGAGATAGATGGAGATGGAGAGGGAGAGATGGAGAGGGAGAGATGGAGAAGGAGAGGGACAGGATGGAGAAGGAGAGGGACATAATGGAGAGAGGGAGAGAGAGAGTGTGATAGGAGAGATAGGAGATGAGAAG